>NC_067398.1:42856506-43156506 GCF_016432865.1 Antechinus flavipes | reverse complement strand
AGGTGACTGACCAGAGCCGAAGATTTCAGATCCCGACTACTTTCGTGCTTTGCCAGGTACTGCAGCACCTCCCTGGCACACATCTGGAAACCAGAGCAGAACATCTCCTGGCCGGCATCAAGGTTTCTTGAGGATAGCTCACCTGGGAGAAAACACAAAACAGAAGAAACTTTAGAAGGGTATCAACCACCAAAAATAAAACGACTCAACTAATTAATAGAAGGGAACTCCCTAGTATAAGACTATGGGCCAGCTAGTTGAGTGGAAAAAACGCTGGAACCAGAGGACTTCAGTTTGAATTCTAACTCTTCCACTTATGCCTTAGTGACCTCCCTGCTCTTGGAAGTTTCCTTATCTATAAAATGTGAGGCTTGGATTAGGTGACCTCCAAGCCTTATCCAGTTCTAAATATAAGATTCTAAGAATATTAATTTCTTTGTGGACAGAGATTATTCAGTTTCTCATAACAGGTTGGACCCTAAGAAAACTTATTTTCAATGGTTCATCCCACAAAAATGCTCCTTTATCTGTAAATGTTGCATTTTGGAGCAACTGTCCTAAATCTTCACACTGTTCGCCTCCCCTCCTCCTCCCAGTAGATAATAAAATATTTGTATCCCTAATTCAAACGTGTGAAAAAAACCGAAGGAAAATTGTTGTGTCGGGTTCCAAATCCCCTGGTTGATACTTTCAGGGTCATCTTTAGGTGAGTGACCAAAATGCCTAAGGGAGAATGAGGTCATCACAGAGGAAGGAGAAAAATGTAAAAAATGGCTTATAAACTTAAATATTACTACTTAGAAGGTACAGGACAGGAAGAGTCCTTCCAACTGCTCCCTGGAAGTCAATGAAAATGGATGACTAAACTTGGGTCCTGAAATCAGATTTCCCAACTCCACCAATATACCTAGTGGCTATTCAAGGAACAGCACAAAGAAATGGAAAATTGTTCTTGTGCCACTGCCAGGGGCAAGTTTATGCCACCCACGGTGATAAGAGAGTGAATAAATCAAGAACGGGTGTAAGCCAGCAGTCTCCTCTCAAGTGACTGAGGGAACTGTGACTAGAAATTCTGAAGACCACCTCTCCCCCCTCAAAAGTGGAACTTATGACTTGTTTCTTCTACTAAGTTTTAAAATAAGATGAAATCTAGTAGAAAAACATTTTTTAAAATGATAGGGAAGATGAAACCTTTTAGAAGAAACAAATCATAAACTTCAGCGTATAATAGGCAATTACTTTAGTATTAAAAAAAATTCACAGAACTAAGATAATAAAAGCAAAAAGGTGCATGCAAATATGTCCCCAATAGAGTAATCTGTATTCATGTCAGATGGCAGGATGAAAACTTGTCCTTTTAGGAAAGATTAAAATGACAAGGCCCACACCAACGTGTGCCATTCATTTGTGGAAGAGATGTTCTTACAACAGATGTGGAAACTAAATCTCTCCTTGTGCTAAAACTGTTGGGAGCCAAACAGGCTCGAGTCCTCACCGGCCTGTAAGCCACTCTGAAGGGCCATGATCTTCTGTTGTTGCTGTTCGATCAGGTTGGTAAGTGCTTTCACATGCTTCAAGGTAAGCTCAAGAACCACAGCCTTCTCCAAGTGACCCAAAGTCTGGAAAAGAGAGGGGGAAAAAGGGGGTGAATGGAGTGAGCCCCCTACTGTGAAGTCAGCCTGGAGATGAACATGCCCTGGGTGGGAGGAGGAGCAAGGCTGTCCTTCCCATGTAACAACTTTTTGTTAGGCTGCCATTTCTGACTGCTGCTTCACAAATGTACAGCCATAACTAAAAGATAAAAAAGGAGGTGACAGCTATGCTTGGAGGTATTTTGGGAGCAGTGACATGCCTCAAGAGAAAGCATTTGACAGATAGGTTTCTCCAGCCGGCTGGTACCCTGACCTTAACTCAGGGGAATCCAGAGATAACGTTTCTCTGCAGTGGTGTCAAACCAGAGGGGGAGTTCTAAGAGAAGGGAAGCCAAAACGGCTTTCCCCGGGAGATTTCCTTCCCTTTAAAAAACTTCCTGGTTTCAAACCGAACCAAATCAAGCCAAACAACAATCCAAAACCAAATCCGAGTTCTATCTCTTCTCTTCTCCGCCTTACGCCCCCTCCCTCCCCCCCCCCCCCCCCCCCCGATGCTGTAAGACCTCTAGGTTTCGGTTCCAAACTGACAAAAGAATCTGAATCATGGGAAAATCATATGTGAGAGTGAAGAAAGCATCTCTCCCATCTTGGGGTAAACTGAGGACCAATGGACCAGCAAGTCAAGTCAGGGAACTCTGAGAAACCACCAAGTTCCAAAGCCCCCGGAGGAAGCAAGCCTAAATCTGCTGAAAAAGCCTTTCCCAAGGCCAGTCGGGAGTGTCCTTCCCTTCCACCCTTCACCAGTCCCTCTCTCCCGTAGGAAAGGGAAGCTTCCGCACCAGGTAGGATGCGGACAGAGGGGACGGAGCCGCCAACCTGCTCCGGGGGGGCGGCTTCGGAGCTGCAGTACCCGGCGGTACCTAAAGACGGCGGGGAAAGCGGCGCACCAGCCGCCCGCCCGCCCTCCCCGGCGAGCAGAGTTTGGAGAGACTCCAGGTTTTCACTTACAGTAAGTTTGAGATGTTCGGGTAAAAGGTCTTTCAGTTGGGCGATGCACTCATTAATCCGATCACGTCTTTTCTTCTCGATCAGTCGGTGCGGCAATTTATAGGTCTCCTGAAAGGCAAAGGAGACGGTGGGCGAGCCGGGCAAGGGGACGGCCGGGGGTTCCCTAAGGGCGCCCGGGGGCAGACCTCCAGTGCAACCCCGGAAAGCCCGGGCTGACCCGGTCCTGGATCCCCCGGCCGTCTACTCTTCCCTTTTCCTCCCGTCGGAGCCGGGACAATACTTTTCATTGAAACTCTAACGGTGGGCGCAGGGGGAGGATTCCGAGAGGGGCGCGTGGGGGGTGGGGTGGGTGGCGGCAGAACGGGGGTTCTTACCTTGTTATCTTCACTCCTTTTTAATCCTCTCCTCGGTTTGTACACTTGGTACATGTGGGCAAAATCCATCCTGCAGGGAAAGCAAACAGGATGCAGAATTAATAAGGGGGAAAAGGGGAGACCCGGCTTCGTCCCTTCTCTCGGGCAACAGTTCAGGATGCGCCGGAGCTGAGCCAGAGTCGGGGAGCCGGACGAGGTCAAGTCTGGGGCGACCCGGGGGAAAGGCGACTGAGCAGACTTAAGGGGCAGCTGGGGAAGAGCCTTGCTTGGGGGGCAGTGGCTTCCCCGGGCCATCCCGCCTGGCCCGCACCCGCACTTCCCGGGGGAGCGCGGCTGGCAGCGGGGCGCCGCGATTCCGAACTTCCTTACCCTGCCATCTCGCTGGGTTCCAGTCCCGGCACTTTGCCCAGGCAGGCGGGGGGCGGCTGGGCGCTGGTGATCCTTTCCATGGCACGGCGATAGAGCGGAAAACTTAATGCCCTGCCTGTGAGGGACTCGCGGAGCGGGCGGCCGTGGGATCTACCCCCCTCGCTGGAGTCGCAGGAGACCCGAGAAGTCTTTCTTTCTGTTCCCCTGCCGCTGGAAGTCCCCTGCGCTTAACCCGTGGGAGCCCGGGGAGAGGAGGATGCGGCTGGAGGTGCGAAGGGAGGGATGCTCTCAACGTGCAGGAGTCCCCTCTCTGCCTCTGCCTCTCGGGTCTGTCTGCCCGCACAGACTGTCTTTCTGTTCTCCCTGCGACGTCTGGACCGTGCAAGCCAAGTGAATGAGCTGGTGGGGAGGGAGGGACAGAGGGAGGGAAGGAGAAGTGTGTGGAGGGGAGGGGAGGGGGGAACTGAGCCGAGGAGTAATTGGGAGGCTGCAGGCTGGGTTAAATGTGAGCGAGTGGGTGGATTGGAGCTACGTGTTCCACCCTGTGACTCCAGGCACGTCTGGTTGCTGCCGGGGAGGGAAGGAGCGACCTGCCCCCGCCCCCCTCCCCCTGCACCTCCCTCCCCGCCACCTTCCCCTCCTCTCCATCACATGAGCCTCACGTGTTGGACAACGCTTGGGCTGCTGAAAGGGAGCCCTTCCCCGACAACACACATCCTCCTTTTCTCGCCCCCAGCCTGATCGCGCCCCCCCCTCCCGTTTCCCCCCAGCGTCCCGGTGTCTGCTTTCCCCGAAGAGGGGGTGGGGGGGCGTCCGGGTCCCAGCCCCCCGGGGGGGGCGGACTAGCTGGCAGGCGGGGGGAGGGGGTAGGTCTGGCAGTGGCCGTGTGGGCGAACCTGCCCTAGGGAAATGAAGTAAGTTCCAGGCTCCGGGGAGGGATGGGGGGGAGGGGGGAGGGGGGCGGGGATGGTCAGATCCGCCTGCCTGGGTCTGACTCAAGCTGGGAGAGGAATATCCCCTCTCTCCCAGCCAGCCCGCTTCCTCCCCCGCCTCCTGCCCCCACCCCAACTCCCCTCCGGGAGGAACCGGGCAGGGAGAGAGGGAGGGAGGAGGGGCACCCGGCCTCCCTGCCCCAGGGGCTTTGGTTTCTTTCCGTCCCGTCCTCCCCCAGCCCGAGTCCAGGAATTGCCCGGCGTGGGGAGGGGCCGAGGGGAGGGGCGGATGTCACCCCACTGGAACAGCTCAGCCGGGACTCACATCACGGAACGGGCAGCGCTCCAGCCTCAAGGGCAGCCGAGGCCGCCGCCGCCGAGCACGCCGGCTGCACCTGATGGCCGAGGGCGTCCCTCTGCGCCCCGCGCGCCGCCCGGCCGGCGTGCACCCAGCTGCATAGCCCCTCGGCCCGCGTCCGGGTGCCCGGCCGCCCCCGCTGGGCTGCGGGGCCGCTGGGGCGGGAGGGAAGTCTGCCCGCCAGCTTGCCATGCCCCCCTCCCGTGCCGCCGCCGTTACACAACCGCGGTTGCTCCCAGCAGGAGCGCGGGGCGTGAACCTTCACGTGGCCGTCTGGGAAAGCCAGCTAGCGCCCCCCCCTCCATTTTTCTGCCCCCCCCCCCCCATCCTCCCCGGACAGGAGCCGCTCCGCGGCTTCCTGGTGACCAGTCCAGGGCTGTGGGCCGAGGCGCATGCAGATCCCGATGGTGACTTAGCAGGGGCACTCTGTTCCTGCCAAGTTCCCTTGGGCTGCCATGCACCTGGCACGGATCCCTCCCGGTGCCAGGACGCCGGAGTTAGGAGAGAAAAGCGAAAGGGTCGATCCCCAGGGTCGCCAGCCCCAAGCCACTCGGGACACCCAACCCGCTCTGTGTACGCCCGGGGCGGCCAGTAACCCGCCTGACCTGCTGCTCCCTCAGGGCTGTCCTGGGGAGGATTCTGTCTGACTGCCCCAAAGGGCAAGGGGGAGGGAAGCAGCTCGGGCTTAGCCTGAATCCTAGCAGGGAGAAAGGGCAGCAGAAATAAGGGCTCCGACTTGCAGTTGGGAAGGATTCCTGGGGCTTTGGCTCCAAGGGACTTAGCCCTTTTCTACTAAGTCGCCCTTCCCCCATCCTGGGCCAGACAAAGTCTTCATTTAAGATCCTCACCCTTACCTCAAAGGATTTAGTTTGGGGGAAAGTTCAAAATGTCGAGACCTTTTGCTCAGATGAGAGAAAACTCAAATCAGGAAAGTTTATTCCTTCTTAGCAGCTCTGATTAAAAAAAAAAAAATTAACTGATGGAAGGGAAAGGAGACACTAATGATGAAACTGAATTTGGGGGATTTCAGGGACCTATGGCCGAATTGGATATGTGCTTGAGAGCTGAGTGCCCCTTATTTTATTCCTGTGTCAGACCGCTGACTTCTGGATACCCAGATTTAGGAGAGAATGACCTTTCTGACTGAAGATGATCTTAGGTGTCCCTGAGGTCCTTTCTAGTTCTAAATCTTATAATCCTATAAAAAGCTTGGAAGGCAAGGTAAATGAGGTCAGTGCTTGGGACAGATACATAGACCTTTTAGGTTCAGTCCTCGGGCTAGCCCTAGTTCTATGAGTAGCAGAAAGGTATAGAGCACAGGCTTGACCTCTGACTCCTGTGACTTTCCTTCCAGATTCAGTTTGGGAAAAACAGCTGGCAGAGAAATAAGAAGGCTGGACCCAAAATCAGGGTTCGAATCTGCTCTTTATAATTTGATGGTGGGACAACAGGAGCAAATCTCTTTGCCTCCGTTTCCTCAAATGGGGATAATCCCCTTAGCACCTGCCTCACAGGATTGCTCCGAAGTTCCAATGAGATCAAGTCTGTCAAGGGCTTTGTAAACTTGAAAATGCAGCTGTTGTTTAAATTGTTATAATTATGATGGTCTCCAAGGTTTCTCCCACTTATGGCTCTGATTCCTAGGCTTTGCTCTGATAGCCTGCGGATTGGAATGCACACATTGACGACATAAGAGGGAATGAATTTCCTTCACATAGCTTTGGAGAACTCCCGCTTCCTGTTTAGATTTCACAAGTGTCAGATTCATTAGCAAGTGTGAGAAATGCCTGGTTTAAAAAATAAATAAAAGTCTGTTCACCGATTTGTAGTCTCAGTTTGGGAAAGAAAAGGTTTTTCTCCGGGAATAAGATAGCCTCCTCCATGACTCAGTTGCTTTCTCAAGTGAATTATTCTGGAGCTTCCTTCCTGAGGGAGAAACAGTGCTCTGATTGTGTTCATTCTCTTGAGTGTGCTTAGTTCCTTTGGAAGAGTTCAATAAGGAATTGAAGAATTGTCATTTTGTCGCTATTCTGGGGCTCATCTAGCCCACTATTATTCTGTTTTCAGGAGACAGGTGTAGGGGGGGAGGTAGGAGAAGGAGAGTTAGGGTGGAGAATTGTCTTCCTTTACATTAATTTTGCAAGAATTTATCCAAGGGCCGCTATATGCCAGACACTGTGCTAAATTGTGCACATACAAAAATAGAAAGGATCCCGTACCTTCAGGGAGCTTACATGCTATTGCTATGAAGCACACCTAATAAATAAATAATAAACAGGTAGTGACTGAGACCATCTGTTATAGCCTCTGACAATGCAAAGATAAAGCCAGACTTCCACTTTTCCTCAATATCTCCTGCTGGCTCTATCATTCCTAAAACCAAGCATGCCTGTTGAGACAGCATGATGCCACATGATGGCAGCCACTGATGGAAAAGACTTCATCTTTAAATCCCTATTTCTGACACTCCTGTGACCATGAACAGATTCCCACACCTCTCTGAGCCTCAGTTCTTCATTAGTAAAATGAGAATAATAACACCTGTTGTCTAAGAGGATTATTGTGAAGGTCCAAAGGGAAGAAAAGAGATTACACGTACAGAACACTGGAAACTTTCAAGCACGATACAAATGTCAATTATTATTCTTCATATTTTCAGCCTTAACACCTTTGGGGTCAATGAGTTCCATATATTTGCTACCTTGTATACGCAATGCTGCTGCTTTTTATTTGTTACAACCTTTGAAGATTGTCCTCTAGTTCCACTCTATCAGGATTTGATGAAAAAGTCCATTCTAACCTTGTCTATAACCTAGTATGATTTTATCCATTTTAATCAGAGGCATAACTAATAAATTTGACCCCAAAGGCCAGCACAGTGAAATGTGCCCAGACTCAGCAGTTGAGGTAGGGAGGGGAGGAATTGAGAAGGCAGAGTTTCTTGTGGAAAGACCTTGAACCCTGGGATACCACCTCATTCAGGAGACCCTAGAAGTAAAAAATGATCCTTTGTGAGGTGCTAAGCTCAAATGAATACAGTGAATAAAATTTAGTTCTTATTAGAGTAACGGGGAGAAAGTCCAGAAAATAACTGAAATAAAACACACATGCTAGATCCAGAAATCTAATGCAGCTCTAAAGAGAGGCAGCTTGGTGAGGGGCAACTCCAAATCTATCAGACATCTTGTTTTTGTCAATGGTTTAAATTTTTCTTGAAGTGGGTACTTCTCTGTGACTGGAGATTTAAGGGGTTTTAATGGATGAATCCTTTCTAGAAAATTATACTGGGTTCAGGGCAACACATCCTAGGAAACATATGACTATCTTTAAGAATGTTCAGAGGAGGGGCAGCTAGGTGGTGCAGTAGGTACCAGCTCTGAAGTCAGGAGGACGTGAGTTCAAATTTAACCTTAGATACTTAACACTTCCCTGGACAAACCACTTAACTCTAATTGCCTCAGCAAAAAATAATAATAATGTCCAGAGGAAAACAACATGGTTGGTAAAGGGTTTCAAGTCTGTACATATGAGGTTTGGTTGAAGGAATGGGAATGTTCAACCTGGAGAGAAGTTAAGTCCATTCCAGCTTAAAGGCTAAGATCTTATTATTTTAAGACTGAAAGATGGGGGTGGAAGATAGGGAACATGAAAGCTCTTCAAGTATTTGAAGGGTTAGCTTATAGAGCAAGGATCAATTTGTTGTAAAGGGAATCTACAATTGGGATTTGTCAAGGTATGAGTCTCCACAGGAAAAGGGGCAAAGGATCTCATCAATCTGGTGGTGAGTTTTTCTGGGAAATGGTTTGAATTAACCAGGTCTGGATTCATTTTTACTTTTGAAATCTATCCCTTCCTTTGAGGTCCACACTAGTTATCACCTCATCTGTGAAAGGTCTCATCCTTGTACCTCAATTAGAGGAGACGTCAATGTACTAAGTGCATAGTAAGTGCTTAATAAATGGCTTTTTTCTTTCCTTCCTCCCTGATTTCTCATTTTTTTCAGTAACTGGAATTAGCAAATGGTTGATTGCTCATATGGAAGATGAGATTAAACATACTTTGCTTGGCTCCAAAGGGCAGAACTTGAAGTTGGAAGGGGGATGGGGGGGTGGGGGGTGGAAGTTAATGGTCCACAGGTTCCAACTCAACAGAGGTGAAAATTTAGTGACAATCAATTCTTCCCAAAATGGAATAGTCAAGGGGAAGAAAGATAGAGTGGGAAACTGAGAATTCCCTACCAATGTAGATCTAAAATATCTGACAAAGTAGATAGAAGGATGCATTTGGACTCAAGAAGGTCTGAGTTCACCTTTTGCTTTGTTACTTTGGTAGCTTTATGACCCTGATCAACTCTCTTAAATTCAAGCTTTAGTATTCTAATTCTGAAAATGGAGGTGAAAATAACCACTTTGCAGACATGTTATGAGATATAAAAATAAACTGCTTTGCAAAACATGAAGTTGCTACATAAATGTTATCATTATTATTATCTTCAAGCTGAGACCAGATAGCCATTTGTTAGGGAAGTTGGATGCATGATCCATGATCTGGATAGAGGGATAGTTTGATGTGTAGGGAAAAAATAGTAGACTTTGTTGCAGATGATGAGGTTCAAATTCCATTGTGGCTGCTTCATAGCTAGGCAATCTTGGGCAAGTCACTTATAAGTTTTATTTTCTTCATTTTGAAAATGAGAATAATATTACACAGTGTTATTTTAAGGGTAAAAAAGAAGAAATCTATACAAGTCCAGAGTTTTTTGGTTTTTTTGCTTGATCTCTGAGTTTCCTTTTAGTCTAAAAATTCTAAGAATAATTTGTTATCAGCATATCATTTATATGTAAAGAAAACTTATAAGCTTTAGTTTTTCTAGGTTCTTTCTATTCTTAATCATTTATATTATTGACTTGCACACAAACTTTCCCCCCAAACATCATTGTAGAAGTTAGCCAGTTAGTCAATAAACATTTTTTAGGCTCTGTTGTGAAGCATTGATTGGATGAATATGGTTTATATTAATAGGACATTGATAAGGGGGGCAAAGCTGACTAGAGCATATGTTGGAAGAGAGGAACCAATATTTCTATAGCAGACATCTGAGTGTTGCAAGAAAAATCAACTCATTCAAACATCAAAATAGATAACAGATCCAGTTTTTCCTGCAACTTTTTTTTTTTTTGAAGGGGGAATCCAGAATTGAAGACTAATTTGTTTTGCATGCAAATAGGTGATTATTGGGGAGGGGGCACATACAATTTTTTAATAAGGAGACCGTTTAGGGTGAACTTTTAGCCTGAACTATGGCATAAACTTTTTTGATTTCTTCTCAAATGAGCAGAAGCAAGGGATGAGATGATCATTACCCAGCGCTTCTCCTAGAATAGTGAAGGTAGTATGCTATAATATGGCCTTCTCCTCAATAAAGTGCTAGATTTAGAAGAAGAGTAGGGTTCTTTCTCTCCCTTTCCTTCTTCCTTCTTTCTTTCTTTCTTTCTTTCTTTCTTTCTTTCTTTCTTTCTTTCTTTCTTTCTTTCTTTCTTTCTTTCTTTCTTTCTTTCTTTCTTTCTTCCTTCCTTCCTTCCTTCTTCCTTCCTTCCTTTCTCCCTCCCTCCCTCCCTCCCTCCCTCCCTTTCTTTCTTTCTTTCTTTCTTTAATATGACTAATGAAGACTCTGCCTATACAAATTTGTAATGGGTTTTATTTTTCTTGCCTTTTCAATGGGATATGAGTGTGGAGAGCAAATATGAATTATGAACTAATATATATATATATATAATAGAGATAGACAGATTTTTAAAGGAAAACAGTCTGGGTTTAACTCCATCTTCTAAAGAGTTTTAGCTTTGCAACTCTGGGCGGTTTACAACTTTTCTAACCCTCAAATAACTATCTAATGAGGCAGTTGGTGGTGCAGAGATTATTCCCTCTTTCCTCTTCCCTAAAACTTCATCTAAGTTAAAGATAGATTGCATAGGAGGGGAGAGAAGTTTCCACATCTAAGAAATCTTAGCTTCTTGGATTAGTGACCATTTTCCGTCCTGCCCCCCCTCCCAGCCCCAATCCAACCATCCATCCCCACTCCAAAAAATGTCTAACAGAGATTTGGAGAATTTTTTGTAGTTTATTTATTTAAAAAAAAGTAGAGAAAATGATTGTACTCTGAAGATCTGTGAATATGAGAAAGTAGTTCTACTCTCCTGGATTATTTTAAGGTAGCAGGTGATTTAATATATGTAAATGACCTTTCAGGTTTAAGATGAGTCCTCGGAGATTTTTGAATTAAGTTGTGTAAATTAGAATACTAATTTGTTTGTTTAATGACCATGGAGTCCAGTCTGGATAGTGAATGCTTTGTTTAAACAAGACAGTTACATTCCTGGGTTTAAAAAACTCCAGTGATTCTCTGTTGTATTTAACATAATGCCTGTCACATAGTAGGCACTTAATAAATGTTTATTTACTGACTGTCTTCTGCGATCAAGTATCAACTATTCTATCTGAGATTTAAAGCCTTTCCTTCTATAGCTTCAGTTTACTTTTCCAGATTTATTCCATCATAACTTCTCCCTGATCTCCTATTCGCAAAATACACACACACACACACACACACACACACAGTCCAGCTAAAATGACCCACTGACTTTCTCACATACTACATTTCATCTCTCATTGTCATATCTTTGCATAAACTGTTCTTCATATCTGGATTGCACACTTGCCTCCCTTTTGTCTCTTAGAATCTCGAACTTCCTTCTGAGCAGCATCTCAAGAGCCCTTCCTGCATGAAAACTTTCCTGAATCCCCACAAATGATTTTGCCTCTCCCCCAAATTCACTTGTTTTTATTCTCTATCTATATATGTTGTATTTCCTTACCAGGACTCCAAAACTACTTATGAGTATGTAAATCTCATCTGCCTAGCCCCCTAAAAAAATTCATGTTTTATTTAAATCCATCAGCAAGCATTTATTAAGCACCTATTAATGTGTCAGGCACTGTGCTAGGTGCTGAGATCTACAAACAAAAATGAAACAATTCTTGCTCAGAGTACAATTAACATTTCTCCTCTAGAACATAAAACCCTTGAGGGTAAGAAGTGTTTCATGTCCTCTATATTTAAGAAATGTTTGTAGATTGAACAGTTAATTAAACAATACCAACTCAGCTGATTAACTGAAGTCAATGCCTTAAAAAATTTTACTCTTTATTTAAAAAAATCAGACTAGTCATTTGACAGACAACTCAGTGGGGAGGTCTAATTGGTTAAAAAAAAAATTGCTCTTTATTTTAAAAAATCAGACTAGTCATTTGACAGACACTTCAGTGGGGAGGTCTAAATGGTATAAAAAAAAAAATGCTCTTCATTTAAAAAAAAAAAATCAGACTAGTCATTTGACAGACAACTAACTCAGTGAGAAGATCTAATTGATAAGAACTGTGTACATATAACTTAGATCACTTCAGACCAAAGAGTCTCTTAAAAAACAAACAAGAATATCTATTAAGAGACATTTAGTGGCCGCTTGCCTCTGGGTAAGTCAAAACTTCTTATTGCTTCAGTTTTTTTAATCTCTAAAATGGGGATAATAATAGCCCTTCCCTCCCACGGTTGTTGTGAGTAGTACAAAGCCCTTGGCTTCGTGCATGGCACATAGTGCTCTCCAAGAGGACCAGAATGACATCCCTGTGTTAGAGCCGAGTTACAGAGTGTCCAACTGTGGCTGATCAGACCAACGCGAGCTCAAAATGCTCTGCATGAGTAATTCATGTGCGCATTTGGGATGGGTGCTTAAAATTTGTGTACCTTGAGTTTCTTCGGAGCTCATTGAGCACAGCATCTTCTCGGATGAGGGCCATGCTGGGCCAGTGTCTCCCACATCAAATAATCAATCCCGAAGTTCTTAAGAGAGACCTTGAGGGTGTCCTTGTAGCACTTGTTCTGACCATCATGTGAGCACTTTCCCTGTGAGTGACACTGAGTAAGCACTCTGTGAAGGTCAGTTACTGTTGTTTCTTCATTTCAGCCATGTCCATCCCTTCATGGCCCCATTTGGGATTTTCTTGGTAGAGATACTGAAGTGGTTGGCCATTCCCTCCCAGCTCTTTTACAGAGGAGGAAACTTAGGCAAATAGATAAAGTAACTTGCCCAGGATCAAACAGCTGAACTCAGGTATGAACTCAGGAAGGTGATCCTCCTGTCTCCAGGCCCTGGGACTCTCAGCCAGGGGCTCTAGGCTCTGTACTCAGCTCTAGTCAACAGCAGGAGAATGACCACTAGAAATGAGGTAGTATAAAATATATAAGGATACCAAAAACCAAGAATCTTTTGACTGCCAGGGAGTACTAGAATTGTGTAGGATGCTTGGAGAGAGAAGCTCAGTGACCTTTCTAGCAGGGTCCTTAGCCTGTCCCCTGATCCCTTTCAGATCACTGAACTATGGGTAATATTCAATAGATCACTGGATATTAAAGCACTATTGGAAATGTTTAGTCATCAAGGTGAAAAGATGTTCTGCTGTTTAAATGATGCTGACTTGGCCAAATGCAAAGGAGTGAATAAGAATGAATATTTGAAAGTTTATGAGGGGTGAGATGTGAGGGGATTTTCTTCTGGAGACAGTGTCTCTTCTGTTCAGAATAAGGAGGTGAATGAGGTAGACCTTGGGAAATCCTGGAACTTCCTTCAGATTTCCAGAGCCAGGAGTTGGGATGGTATAAAAAAAGCTTCCTTAAAGTTAGAGGGAGGCCTGAATCATTGCCCACACATGAGGCGGCTAGTTGATGCATTTGGGAAACCATTTGAATATTACTTTAATTACCTTTCCAATATGTCACAGCTTGTGCCATGGTATGAAATTATTCAGGTATGAGTGGATTGCAGTCACATTAAATGTTAGATTAATGTGAAACTTTATTAGTTTTAGTTTGTCTTCTAAATTGGTGAGAGTACATTTCCTTTTAGACTGCATGTGTGATTTCATCTGTTCAGGGAACTCCCAGTTAGAACTTCCTCTACCAGTATAGATGGGTACCTTCTGTGTTGTCTGGTGCATGAAGAGGTAATATGATTTACCAGGGCCACATAACCATGGCTATATAGCCTAATCTGATTATCTATCCATCTATATCTACCTATCCCTTTCTCTTTCTATCTTTCTGTCCATTTTTCTGTCTCTATTATCCCTTGGTCTGTTTGTCTAAATATGTCATTTATTGGGTCTGTCTTTCTGCCTGTTTCTCTGTCTGTCTATCTATCTGTCTATTTATCATTTATCTTCAGTAGACCAAGAATCGAAGTGACATTCTGTTGTTGATCACTCAAGACGAGGCTATCTGAGTCTCTTTGGTCATTCAATCAGAACTTAGCCAGGTATAACTAGGATCTGGCTTTCAGTGCCAGAATTTAGGAGTACTGACAGCACTTGCATTCCATCTGCCATCTATGGATGAATGATTGGATGAACGTATGAAAAAAACATTGCACTTCTTTTGCGCAAAGCTCTTTGTTCAGTGTGACAGATGACAGACAAGGCATAAAGGGGAGTGGTGGCCAGGGAGCGGTGATCTGAACAGAAAAGTCACCAGGATATCGACTGGAGCCCTAAGGGAATAGATTAAGTCACCCTTTATTGGAGCAAAGTTTTTTGTTGTTGTTGTTGTTTTGATTCTGGACTCAGAATTGGAAAGTGGGGAGTTTCAAGAAGACAGTAGGAAGATAAGGACAGACAGTATTGCAGGGAGGATAAACAAAAGATAGGTACACAGTGGATAGAGCAGTGAACCTGGAATCAGAAAGACTGAGTTCAAATGTGGCCTTAGTTACCGGTTGTGTGATCCTGGCCAAATCACTTAACCCCATTTGCCTTAGTTTCCTGATCTGTTAAATAATCTAGAGAAGGAAATGGCAAACCATTCCAGTATTTTTGCCAAGAAAATCTCAAATAGGATCAGAAAGAAGCGATTAAAACTGAAAATGACTGAACAATAAGAGTCAAAGGGGGGTAAAGTGAAGTATAACTAAAGTGGATTAGAACTGCTGCAGATCTGAAGTGGTTAAGATCTCAAGGGCATGACTTCTAGGATGTGTGTGTGTGTGTGTGTGTGTGTGTGTGTAAATGGAAAGATGGCTGAGGTATCAAATCAACCAGTTCCTTTTTACAGGTTTAAATTTCCTTTTTCCAAGCCATTCCACATGGCTCCAACATCTTCAGGTTACTTTATGTAATTAGGATGAATTTGCCTTCTATCTATTTTTATAAATGAAAATTATGGGTAAACATCTGTCATGGGAGCCATTTTCACGATGTCTGAACAAATTTAGTTTCGGGACACTTTCTGACTAGGGAATGAAGATGCTGATTCAGCAATGAATATACTGGGACACTTGAACTCTGCAAATGGCTTAGAAGCCACATATCATTTTCCTGTGCTTAAAACTTTTCCCCCTATTGGTTATCAGGAGTCTCTTTTGGTTCCTCATATTTTTGTATTTTCTAAAGAGCTTTTGTCTAGATCAAAGATTCTTAATTGAGAACTGAGAAGTTAGATTTATTATGTTTTATTTTTTAATATACAGAATATCCTAAAGACTGTTAAAACAGTAAAATAGCTAACATATATATATATATATATATCTTAGTATGTGTCAGGTACTATGTTAAGCATTTTACAATTATTCTTCTCATTTTATCCTCATGACATCCTTGGGAGGTAGGCGCTATCGTTATCCCCATTTTACAGAAGAGGAAATTAAGGCAATCAGAAGTTTCATGTCTTGTCCACGATCACAGCTAGTAGATTTGAATTTGGGCCTTCTTGGCCTAGGCCCAGTGCATTACTTGTGTGCCTTAGTAGAGACCTCACTAGAGCATTCACAGTGTCCTGTCTCTCTCTCTTTACCCCATCATGGGCCAGTGCCTTCCTTCCCTAAACTGAACTGGTCCATGTGTCAAAATAGCATTTCTACAATTCTGCTTTCAGATCTCCATTTTGATGTGTCCAGTGATTTCATAGAGTCATAGATGTAGAACTGGAAAGATGCTTAGAGATCACCTCATCCAGCCCCCTGGTTTTATAGAGAAGGAAACTGAGACCCAGAAAAGTGAAATAACTTGGGCTATGTCATACGAATATTTTGTATATAGCACAAAGTCCTCTGATTTAAAATCCATTATTCTTTCTACCACACTATGTACCTTCTTTCATGGACAAAAATGAAACAGAGCAGATACATACTGTAACTGGGTTGCAGAGTGCTCAGGCTTTAACAATTGGACCCTTTGTTCTAGATTTTTAAACTCCATCCAATTTTAGTCCTTATATTTAAAACTAAATACAAGCACTCTTGGATGAGAGAGTCATGAGGAAAAAGGGGAATGGAAGGAAATAGAGATGCCTAGTTTGTCAGAGCTAGAAGGATCCTTACAGATGATTCCCTATATCTCTCCTCCTTGTGCAGATGGGGAAACTGAGGATTAGAGAGGTAAATAAAGTAAATCATTCAGAAGCATAGCTATTTAGGGATAGAGCTGCCAAGGTAGAATGCATAATTTGGCATATTGTTCTTTTAAAATCCCATCTCTGTCTAAAATAGCTATCTCCTTGCTCTGCCTCATCCCCTGGATTGGTGACAGGAGAGTTGCTCTATCTGGGTATGTTGTAATTATTATTTATCCTTGGTTCTCGAAAAAGACTATGATACAGGGAAGATTGGGTCCATTGGACAGATATAAATCAGGATGACTGGAGATGGCTTTACCAACTTTTCTGGTAATTTTTTCATTATTGTAAGAGAATCTGGAGCAAAAGGATCACAGGGAAACCTGTCTCACATGAAGAAACAAGCCATTTCTGTTTGCAGCTTGTCTAGGGCATTGAAGCTATCTCTCTTAGACAGCTAAGTGTCTTAATGGTGAGCACAGTGCACTTGGAGTCAGGAAGTGCTCCAAGTCACATAACTTCTTTTAACTTCAGTTAAAATGGGGATAATGGCAATACTTATCTCAAAGAACATAATCAATAAACATTTATTAGTATTTATATTATATATAGGTAATACCTATATATTACCTATTATATATAGGTAATACCTATAACAAAGAATGTAATCAATAAACATTTATTATTATTTATATTATATATAGGTAATACCTACATATAATATCTATTATGTATATATAAGTAATACCGATCTCAAAGAACATAATCAATAAACATTTATTATTGCTTATATTATATATTATATACATAAGTAATACCTATATATTACCTATTATATATAGGTAATATCTATCTCAAAGAACGTAATCAATAAAGCATTTATTATTGCTTATATTGTATACATAAGTAATACCTATATATTACCTATTATATATAGGTAATATCTATCTCAAAGAATGTAATCAATAAACATTTACTATTATTTATATTATATATAGGTAATACCTACATGTAATATCTATTATGTATATATAAGTAATACCTATCTCAAAGAACATAATCAATAAACAGTTATTATTGCTTATATTATATATTATATACATAAGTAACACCTATATATTACCTATTATACATAGGTAATACCTATCTCAAAGAACGTAATCAATAAACATTTATTATTGCTTATATTATATATTATATACATAAGTAACACCTATATATTACCTATTATATATAGGTAATACCTATCTCAAAGAACGTAATCAATAAACATTTACTATTATTTATATTATATATAGGTAATACCTACATATAGTATCTATTATGTATATATAGGTAATACCTATCTCAAAGAACATAATCAATAAACATTTATTATTGCTTATATTATATATTATTTACATAAGTAACACCTATATATTACCTGTTATATTTACTATTATTTATATTTTATATATATAGGGGACTAAGTTATGAAAAGCTTTGGATGTCAAAAGAACATTTTGTTTCTGCTCCCGGAGGCAAGAGGGAGC
Organism: Antechinus flavipes; assembly: GCF_016432865.1. Lineage (NCBI taxonomy): Eukaryota > Metazoa > Chordata > Mammalia > Dasyuromorphia > Dasyuridae > Antechinus > Antechinus flavipes. Next base: position 43,138,901 of record NC_067398.1, on the reverse strand, counting down.
CAGTGTAGTTTATAGAGTAGCAGTAGGGATGGGGAGTGAGAGGGAGGGGACATGATCTGCCATGTTCATGAAGTGCTTTGCAAGTCTTAGAATTCTGTAAAATGCTCACTATTACTGTTATCCTAAATCTCCTAGAAGAGACAACATAACTTCATTCTGAAAATCACTCTCCAAGTCCAAGTACACCACTCAGGAAGAATATCCCACCCCTATATATGCTTATAGATGGCAGGGGCTGTCTCATTTTGTTCTTTCATCTTCAGTATCTAGTATACAGCAGGTGTTTAATAAATGTTTTTGAATCAGAGAACAGAATAAAATTTAGAAGAAATCAGAGGCAACCATGATAGTTCTGAAAATAACATATTGAATTTATTATCTACTCTTTTTTTGTGGTTAAAATAAACTGTATACAAGAATGAGTCACGGTAGCCACAATTCCTACTAGATCTCCAGTGCTCTTTCCAGTATTCTAGGCTGCTTTCATTTGGCACATGTATCTCTCCCAGTAAAATGATTTGCCACTAGTCCTTAATGTCCTGGGTGCTATTCCATGGCTACGAATAAATAACGATGGAAAAAAGGCCTTATATTGACACACAATTCTTTAACATGTTCATACATTCGATTAAGAAAATACTAGGCAGGAACGTTTTTCACCTTGTTACCATAGACACAAGAATGCATTTCACATCCATCCTTTTGTCCATAAGGATGAAGTCACTGATATAACGAGCCGATGTGAGCTTTGAAATTGGGAGTTGCATTGATCTACCCACACTCTCACTTGTCAGTCAGAAAACTGGGCTCAGGGTTGCACTGTGAAGCCTTGTTGGAGCAGGGAGCTACCATCTGTATGGTGTGATATGACTTACACTGAAAGATCTGCTCACCTCAAAACTTCCCACCTACCTATGCACCGTATGAAATTTCTATTACAGTCTCAACCCATTGGGATAATGCAGGGTTCTCTAAACTAAGGGAGCATGCTCACTCCTTTTGGTAGGTAAGGGGAGGTTAAGGTGGGGAGGGAGGGAGAAAAATATGGAACACAAGGTTTTGCAAGGGTGAGTGTTGAAAATTATCTTTACGTGTATTTTGAAAAATAAAAAGTTATAAAAAATAAGGATCTGAAAAAACTACTTTTAACTCAGCAGCTTTGTATATGTTAACTTTATGTTTATATCTATATATGTAGTGGTCTTCCCCTTTAGAATGTAAGTTCATTGTGAATTAGAATTGTTTCTCTTTTTTGGTATTTTTGTTTCTAGTACCTGGCAAAGTTCCAAGCACGTAGTAGGTAAATAATAAATAATCCCATTTGATCATTTCTTAAAAATCACCAAATTATTATAATCAGCTCTTTTTTCCCAGGACCAAAACATAAAAAAAATTGAAATAACTCCAAAATAATAATAGGTAATTGTTGGAACCTTTCAACAATTAAAATGTAATTACCAGAATTTTATTTTCTAGTACAAAGAAATAATTTCCCTTAGAAATGCTAAATGCACAACAAATTTGAAGAGAAAATTCAATGAAGCAGTTAAAACCAGCATCATAAAAGATGGAGACAGTTTAAATAACAGAAGTGCAAAAACAAAGTATACATTGCAACATATATTGGCAAGATATAATTTTTCCAGAGAAAAATAGATGCTTTTAAAATAAACCCAAACAATTTTCTTTTTCTTAAAAAAAAAACAAAACAACTATGTCTTTAATTCAAAAAGCAGTCTTTTGAGATTGCTTACAGAATTACTAACTATAAATAGTTTCACTTGAAATTATTGTGACTTACAGCTATTACTCTGACCAAAGACATACTTGCAGAATCACTTACAAAGTAATTTTAAAAATGGTGTCATTTGTAGATAAAACAATGGACAGGGAATTGTCAAAATGTCCAAACGCTTTTTGAATCAATGAGCTAATTGAGATATTAAAATCTTATTTTGCATTGCAAGTGGTTAAAACAATAAATGTAATAAAAGATGCTCATTTAATAACAATATGTAACATATTTTATTTGATAGTATATATAAGGTATTCTTGAAACTGATATTAGGGAAAAGGTCAATATAACAGGAAATTCTAAATGAAAAATGATGATATGTGAGAATTGTATTGAATTCTGTCTGTATTGCTGAAACTCAATTAATATAATATGAAATGTAAATCTCCAAGCACTAGTTAAAAAATATAGTCCTCCTATAATTTGGGGCCATATCATGCTTCATAGACAATCACTTGCATTACAATTTGTGATCAAGAAGCTGTATATATGCTTTTTCAAGTTATTACAAGAATAATCAGTTTTATAAAATATAGTCCATTAAAAGAAGGCTCTTTGAAAAAGTGTACGATGAGCACAGGGTGTATATATAATATCTGTGTTACATACTGACGAAAAGTACTTTCAAAAGCCAAAGTACTCTTCAGAAATGTTTGAGCTAAAAGACAAAATTGATTTTTTTTCTTAGTGGTTAGTATAAAAACAAAACAAATTCATTTTATAATACGTATTTTCCCCATGATTTGCACAAGCTGTGAATATTTTGGAAAAACTAAATATTCAAGATCAAATTATGGTCCTCAAATTCCATACTGTGTTCTAGAAAAATAATATGATTGCATTTATGAAAAAAGTAGAGCTATGAATAGTAAATTTATAAATAATTTTACTGTTTCTCAGTTTAAACCTGATCTATATATAAAGGAGAAGAAAGTAAATAACTTTATTAATCACTTAACTAGAACACAGAAGCAATTCCCATTTTCTTTAAAATTCTAGAGTGGATAAAGAACCTATCTGCAATGGACAGATAAGATCCTTTTGGCCTCAATAAATCTGAACAAGAATGGTTAATAGATATGTCTTGTGACAATACATAAAAACAACATTTTAACCTGAAAATCTTATTATATTGTATGTCAGCTGTATATGAATAACGTCTTAATTTATAAAACAAAACAATACCAATTTTACTATAACCCAAACCACCTTATTTATGCGAAATGAAGTTTTCTGTTGTGACTGTTATGAAGACAATATTGATCTTGATTTGTACTTGAGAAAAAGAATTTTAAGTAACAATATCAACAAAGATATCAAATTTAGAGAAATTCCACACTGAGAAAAAAAAGCTCATCTATCTGCTTCACAGTAATTATAGTATTGTGTTATTGTTTTTGTCATAGATATATAAATTACAAATGTTTATCAGTAAACACCTGTTGTTTTATTTCCGTTGTACAAGGTTTATATATAATTTTAAAATTATAAGTTTTATTTGAACAAAATCTAAACTACGAATATTGTACATTGTTTTATGAAAAATGTAGGGAGAATGGTTTTTTTATGAGAAAGAGGAAGAAAGGAAGGAAGGAAGGATGGAAAGAAGGAAGAAAAGAAAGGAAGGAAAGAGACAAACATAAACAGGCAGGCAGACAGAGAGAGAAAAAAAAAAAAGGAGAAAAGGGAACTATTACTATATAAACCTTGGAAAGCTACTTGATTAAGGTACGTTATTCAGAGAAGTTCCCTACTCTCAATAAATAGTCATTATTAAATAGGTACATACTACTTTATCAGGATAGTCAAACTATCATTTAGCTGGAATAATATTCCAAAGGGAAGTTAACTTAAGACAGGGAAATTTAAACTGAGAATGAGGTAGGGAAAAAAGGCCAGAGGGGTGCAAAGTATAAGATAACTCTTGGTAAGAGTAGACTCAGATGAGTTAAAGCAAGGTTGGGAAGTGGAAGAAAAGTAGTGGGGGAAAATGAGAGGATAGAATGAAGGAAGAAGGAATATATTAAGCAGTACCAACTGAATTTTGCCTATTCAGGAAGGAAAGCAGAAATACAAATAATGGGGTCTCGGTAGATTAGGAAGCACATAAAAATGCACTACATTGTACGTAATTAGTCAAAAGGTATAATATCTTATAATACCCTCAAACGCCTTCAGTATACTTAGATCTTTTTCTTATACTTAAGTTTCACTCTGAAATAAAACAAAGCTAACTGGCCCATTTGAAAGTTAGATCCCATGAATACTAATAAGTGCCAAGAGATCAATTCCACTAAGTGTTGTTGAGTCAGTCAGATTTGATTCTTTGCAAACCCATTTGGAATTTTCTTGGCAAAAATACCGGAGTGGTGTAATGTTTCCTTCACCAGTTCATTTTACAGAAGAGGAAACTGAGGCAAACAGGCTAAAGTAGTTTGCCCAGAGTCACACAGCTAGTAAAGTGCCTGAGGCAATATCCTGGGTCCTCTTCTTTTCCTTCTTTCTCTCTTATTTTACCAGGTGTCTCTTAAGGATTCAACTAACATTTCTATGCAAATGATTAAGAGCTCTTCATATCCACCTCAGGTAGTCTCCTGAGCTCCAGATACATATTGGAATTCATTATCTTTCACCTCAAACTTTTCCCTTTTTTCAATTCGCCTATTTCTAAGGTATCACCACCCTCCTACTCATCCAGATTCAAACCCTTAACATCATCCTTGACTTTTCAGTTCCCATATATCCAACATGTTTTCAAATTTTGTCATTTTTGCTTCAAGTTCTCATATGTCTCCTTTTCCCCACTTAGAACTATTATAGTTATATGTCTGCATTATCTTTCTCTGTTGGACAATTGCAATAACAATTGCAATAATTGTTTTTTTTAATAAGTTTTTATTCATTTCTTTTCTTTTAACTTCACTAATTTCCCCCAGTATCCTTTCCCCTCTCCATTCCAAAGAGATATTTCATATACCAATAGTATCTTTTAAGAAAAAACCCCAGCATAAATGACCAACATAAAATATGTATAATGTGCTGTATTTATGGACTCTTAATCCACAAACTTGATATAAAGATTTTCCCCCCATTCAAGTGTTTTCCTTTTTAGCTTACTTACAGACAATAAACAATAACCTTCTAATTGGTTCCCAGCCTCAAGTCTTCCCCCACTACAATCCATCTTCCACTTAGCTGCTAAGATCATTTTCATAAAATACAAAGATTCCCATGTTACTCATCCACTTGTTAAACTCCAGTAGTTCCCTGTTGTCTTCAGAAACAAATATAAAATCCTGTTTGGCATTTAAAGTGATCTGGCCCCTTTCTGCATTTTTAATATTCTTATACTTCACTCCCTTTCCAAATGCTAAAATTCTGCTCCACTGGCCTGCTTGCAATTACTCACAAATAAAAATCCACTTCCCAGTTTCATGCATTTGCATTGCTTTGCCTAGGATCTTCTTCCTCATCTCTGTTCCCTGGCTTCTTCAAAATTCAAAGTCTACTTTCCACAAGAGGGCTTTCTCTATATATCCCCTGCCTCTTTCTAAAATTACCTTTCATTACACTAAATTTTTTGCATGTTGTTTCCTCCATTAGAATATGATCTCCTTAAGAGCAGAGATGATATTTTTACCTTTGTTTTTATCCCCAGTGCTTAGTATGGTGCTCTGCATACAGCAAACACTTAATAAATGCTTACCTGACTGACTCATTGACTGATTGGTAGAATTGACAGGCGTTTTTTCTACCTGTCAAGCAAATTATCTTCTAATACTTGCATGCCTTGAACCAAAAATGTTATCTTAGGACTTAATTAGTAGTCTTTCAACTAGTAGTTGTATCACATTCATTTAAAAACCTAAAAAGAGATAAATTGCTAGAAGGCTATTTCTTTTGGCTCAAACACTTATGAGCATTGAATCTAATGAAAATCTTACATAATTTTGATATTTATGACATGATAATTAAGCCTATTATTACTATTGTGATTAGTGGCCTTTTTTGGCAAAGTTTTTCAAAATGTGGTGTTTGATAACTTATTTATAGTTCTTTTTCAACCACTAATCAAGATGAGTACTTGTGTTCATAAAAGTTACTGTAAAAAAATCTCATTACATACAAATAAGATGCTATAAGTTGTAGGAAATTTGTAGTTCTTTGATTTATGAACTAACAACTCTTTACTCACCCAAAGGCCAAAAAATAATGAGATTTTCAGATTCAAATGTCTGTGTCACATGTTATCACCAGACAAGCCTATTAACCACTTTTATTCAGAGGGTATGAGACCAAATGGATTATATTTATCCATAGCAAATGGGTTTCTCATCCATTCATACTTAGTTAAATCAAGTCAAAAGGCAAAGATTTAGCCCTGACTGCCAGATAGCATGCTAAACATTGGGAACACAAAGCTCTCAAGAAGTTCACAGGTGATTATCTAGAAATATTAAGGTCTTTAAAATAAAATGAGACCTACTTCTGTAGACTGATCAATCAAGAGCTTGACTTTCTTCTATTTCATTTGCAGGACAGGTTGGTTTATTTTTTAAAAATCAAGCAGCATACAAAAGCATACATACAGTGTGTCAAAATCCGTAAGACATGTTCCATATATTTCTTATGTGAGCCTCCCTCCAGTTTGGGGAGATTGGTACTATTATCCCCCTTTTACCGAAGAGGAAACTGAGATTGATAGAATTTTTTAGGATTATATAGCTAGAAAACACAGGCTTCCTGACCCTAAACCTACTGCTCTATCTGTTGTACCATCTAGCAGCATCTACCTTTTAAAAATATAAATACAATCACTTTCTCTCTGCATCACGGACCTTCTGTTGATTGATCCAGAGTATTTCTTTGATGTTAATAAGGCTTTAGTCTCCAGATGATTGCTGTCAAAATGTACCTATTTAAGTGATACAGTGTCTGGAGTAAGAAACACCTGAGTTCAAATCCAACGTCAGATACTTCCTAGCTTTGTGACTTAACTTAATTTGTTTGCCTCAATTCCTCAACTGTAAAATGGGGATAATAGCAGCTTTTACTTCCCAGGATTGTTGTGAGGGGAATCAAATGAGATAACAGTTGTAAAGTACTTAGCCCAGGGCCTGACACAGTAGGTCCTATATAAATGCCAGCTATCATTATTAGGATATGTTAATACATTCCCAAAGGGAATGGCCCCGGGACTGGTAAGATTTGATGGTGAAAGAAAAAATTAGTATAGTTCTGGGAAGGCAGATTGGAGGACCAAGCTCTGAACTGCTAGGATCCATTTGTTTGCAGGTTTTCCATCAGTGACTGATTGTTATTCAAGTATAAGACTAGATGTTCTCTGAGGTTCCCTCCACACACGAGTGCCATTCTGGAAGGGTGGTGATGAGGAAAGGGTTGAGTACCTGGAAAGAAATAGACTGCCTAAATAGAAGCAGGGACTAATAAGATAAACAATTTTTATTCTATTCTATTTTTGTCTAGACTGGCCCTGATATTATGTTTTTTTTGTTTTTTGTTTTTTTGTTTTTTTCAGGACAACATTACAAATGATGAAAATTTCCATGTAGCCAATTATAAAAAAACAAAAGCGTAGGACAGTCACATGTAAATTCATCGTTTTCCTCCTTCTCTGTCAGGAGTTTTCTGGCTACTCCAAAGGATTTTTTTTTTTTTTCAGTTTTAGTTTTGCCCTATTCATTACTGAGTCAGAGATAAATCTGTAGGACAATCCCTCTCCCTTCATGGTTTTTGGTTTTCATATCTCATGTGTAAAAGATCTTGGAGAAAATATGTTGTTTCTTTGTGTGTCTAACTCCTATAAGGTTTTGGTGGGTTGATTTTTTGGATTTTTGCCATAACAGATGGAGAGAAAATAAGTCTCCCTAGCCGCCACTTTTACCACTCCATGTCTGTGTGTATGAAAGACTCTTATAAAAATCCTTAATGCAATACCAAGGAGGCCAGTGAGAGCTGTTCATCTTGATTAGAAAATGTAACCAAAAATGAATCTTTAGAACATAAGCTTAACATCAATGAAAATGCCCTTCTTTCTGAGTCCTTAAAGCTTTTTCACTAGCAAATAAAGGATTATTATTCTTTAGGCCTATTTTGGAGAGGGATAATAACGTGAATTAAAGTATCTGAGTAGGAACTATCTTATATTCATAAATACAGGTTTTATTTTCTTGGTTTTTGATTTTTTCCCCCCATTATGCAAGAACCACTTGCTCATAATTGGCTAAGAAGTAGCTGTGGAATATATGCGGGTGTCCTGGTAACTTGGCTGCACTGCGACGTTTGGGCTTTGGACTTATATAACAGTAGCACAGTGTAAAAGACATCATATGTTTAAGAGGATGCAGTGGGGTGGAAATTAACAGTTGCATCGCGGTGTTACCTAACTTCAGGGCTGGCAGGCAAGCTGTTTTTCTGTCGCAGACAACAGTTCACACTCCATTCCGACAGCCAGGTTCTCTGATCATTCCTAGTGGATCAGTTTTGAATCTCTGCCTTCAATGGTGTAACTCAGAGCTGAGAGGCTGTGTTTATCAGCTCCGATCTCCTTCCTTAAATGCAGTCCCTTTTAGCGCTTCTTTCCAGTGTTCAAATGGGAAGAAAAAAGAAGGGGGGATTCCTAGGGGTATGGCTGAATTAATGAATAGAACACAATGTATCATAAGGTAAGCAGGAGTGAATTGTCTGTTTGGATACCCCGAATAAGCTGGTTTGCTTTTTGTTTTTTTCTCTTTTTAGTTTTCTTTTTCTTTTCTTTTTTTTCCTGTTCCTTAACTCATATTTCATTCTTTAATCCTTGCATCTTTTCATTCGCTCAAAAAATGGTGAGAAGCTATTCATTTCAAGCTAAGTGTTAGCATCTGGAGCCTGCTGGAAGAAAGTATAGCAGCCTCCTTCTTGGTTTTGTTCCCTTTTTTTTATTTCTACATTTGTCTTATCATAATTCCCTATTCGATACTTCATCTCTGAAGCTGCTGGGGGTATGTATGGATAGTGTTCATGTTGCAGAAAGGGTTTTTCTCTTTTTTTTTTTTCTTTTTCTTTTTTTCCTTTGCTCCAGAACAGCCTTTCTGGTGAATGTAACATCTGGACTTTGTGTTTTCAACTCTCCCTGGACACCCAGGAGATGAAATACCTCATCCTTTATTCAGAAAAGTAATCATAACCTTATAGGATTATAACCCTGAAGAAACAGACCCAAGTGACTGGTCTTCAAAGTAGTTCTTAAGGTTTTTGTTTTAAGAGAATATGGTTTCCATAGTAGTTAAACACTTTAAAGACCAACATTTGAGAACGGATAGAGGGGAAGGAAAGTAGGACAAGGATGTGATTATAAAATGAAAGTAGTTCTCAATAGAGAGCACAGAAAACAGAAATTACCTGCAAGAATAGTATGGTTATTTTATTCTACTTCTCAGTTATAATGCAGTAGCACACGTGGGAGTCTTCACCAAGCCTGGGCCACTGTAGAGATGGATGTTAAAGGCTAATTTTTCTAAGTAAAGATTCCTTAGGTATCCTGGTCCCAGGGGAAAAGTTATGGAGGCTAATTCAGCTCTTTCTTCTTGCTCAAACTGCTTGCTGTAGCCTTTTATAATCCCAATGCATTCATAAGTAAGGACTAGATAGCTTGGGTGGGAAAACGGATCCTGGCACAAACTTCCGTCTCTTTATACCATCAGGATCATGGTAACTAGACTGGAGGGATCCGTAATTACCTGCTTACTCTGGCCTGGTTGGTGGCCTATAAAAGTAGTATTGGTCCATGGTCCAGTTCCTAGCAAATGATTTCCCACTTTACAAAAATTGAATCTAAAGTCAGCATCCATATCAACAGTTTGGATGAAGTCCATAACTTAATGAACCATGAAAACTAAGGCATTCTTATTGAGCCAAAGTTGAGACCCATTACTTGGGTAGAACAGGGGTGGGAGGAACTTGTATTAAGGCAAGTGACATCTCATTTGGTCTGTGAAAATGATACTTTCCAAAAATCTTAATCTAGGACATATAAAAGGGAAAAAAAATAAGAATTGTAGATAGAATTACTGTCTCTCCCCCCCTTTAATTATGTAATATGCTGTAAAAGAAAATACAGAATGGCACTAAAGAAAACATAGCTGAAAACTGCCCTAGCCAACATATACAAATAGGAAGCCCATATTGGAGATAGTACAATTAGGAAGATGTCAAGACCCAGCTCTTCAATGTATATGAAAGGGCAGGATGCCAAAACCATGGGGGAAATTATTATTGGCAAACAAGGTCACCAAGAAAACATCAATAAATAAAAACTCAGGACTATTTTTCCATCTCCACATTTAAAAAAAAAATGAGAATAATCTACTCATGCATGAATTCATCCTGGCTAAAGGCACAAGAGCAATGGTCTATAGCAAATTGCAGTTTTACAGACACACGGTCCACTGAAAAATGGAGACAATATAAGAGCATCTGATTTGGTATAGTAAAATGCCACCTTAAAAGATCACCTCCCAAAAGAAGGGAACATTTATTAAACACCTACTATGTCCCAGGGACCATGCTAAGTGTTTTATAAACATGATTTCCTTTGATCCTCGAAATTCTTTGTGGTAGGCGCTATTATTATCCCATTTTACAGATGAGGAAACTGAGGCAAACAGTGGTTAAATGACTTTCCCAAGATCATACAACTATTGAGTGTCTGAGTTCAGATTTGAATTCAGGTCTCCCTGACTCCATATCTAACAATCTACCCACTGTGCTACCTAGCTGTCTTTACTGCTGCCATTACTTATATTGAAACAATTACATAATATTTGATAGAATAGAGATTGTCTTGTTTAATGCTAGGTAGACAAGCAGGAAGTCCTTCATTCAAATCCCACCTCACTCCTTGATTCTTTGACCCTTCGCAAATAGCTTAAACTTTCTGGAGTTCAGAAAATCATAATCTGATCATGTGACCCTCTGATCAATAAACTGCAAGGGCTTCTTATCGTCTCCATCATCAAATATAAAATCTGCTGGCATTCAAAGCTCTCCATAATCCCACAACCAGCCCCTACCTTCCCAGTCTTCTTAAACCCAATTACTGACCCTACACACACATACACTAACGGTTACATTCACACACACACACACACCACATTATCCCCACCAACAAGACACTTCACCTCTTAGCTCCAGGCATTTTTCTCTGGCTGTCCCCATGACTGAAATACTCTCCTTCCTCAGCTGCCCTTCCTGGCTCCCTTTAAATCTCATTTTCTACAGGAAACTTTTCCCAACCCCTCTTAATTCTCAAACTTCCCCCTGTACATTATTTCCCTGTTTATCCCGTACATAGCTAGTCTGTACATATTTGTTTATTTGTTGTCTTCTCCATTAGATTGTGGGCTCCATGAGAGCAAGAACTGTTTTTCCTTTTCTTTCTATCTCCAGCACCTTGCCTAGCACATAGTAGGTATTTCATAAATACTTAATGACTGACTGGAGCAACTTGGAGGATTGGATTCATTGAGCCCTAAGGTCCATTCCAACTCAATGTGGAGAAAATATCTGAGTATTAAAAAAGCAATTATGAATGAAATGAAGTTTGTTTTCTATGTCCTTTCCACTCTACCTTCACCCTCACCATGTGAATCTTTTAACCTCTCTTCTCCAAGTACCTCATATCTCCAGAAATCTTTTGGTGAGAACCACATGTCAGGTCTTCCTCTCAATAACCTCTGGTGGCTCCCTAGTGCCTCCAGAACCAAATGCAAAATCCTGACACTCAAAACAGTTCATAATCTAGCCACCACCACCTTTCCAGTCTTCCTGCTATTTATTCCCAGACACATAATTTTCGATACAGTGACATCAGCCTCCTTGCTATCCTATGAATAAGATACCCCATCTCTTTCCTCCAGACATTTTCTCTGAACTCTTCTCAACTCCACTTTCTGGCTTCCTTAAAATCCCATCTACTACGAAAAACCTTTCCCAGCCTTTCTTAATTCTAATTTATTTTTCTGTTCATCGTGTATATAACTTGTTTGAATATATTTGTTTGCTTCTTGTTTCTCCCAATAAATTATGAACTCTATGAAACAAGGACTGTCTTTTGCCTCTTTCTGTATTCCCAGTGTTTAGCACCATGTCTGGCACATAGTAAGAGCTTAATAAATGTTTATTGACTGCCTGAAACTATTTACACTTAGGTGTTAATGGCCCACTATGACATATATAATAACCTAAACTATATTTAAAATTCTCTTCATAAAGTGATTTTATAGCCTAGCTTATGACCTGTACCAGTTTTTAACAATATCCATTTGAGAATTCACTCCTTTTTTTTGTAACCATTAAAGCCCGGACTTTTTTTCAATCAATCCACAAACATTATATCTCAAACTATGTTCAAAAACAAAACAAAACAAAAATCAGTCCTGCCTTCAAAGAGTTTATATTCTATCAATATATTTCTTGCTTTTTTCATATGAATAAGTTCTGGTAAAAACATTTATTATGAAAGTGGCAAGACCTAATGTGCTAGACTTGGATTCAGCAAGACTGTGGATCCAAATACAGATTCTGACACTAACCCTGAGCAAGTCACTTACTGCTCAAGGGCATTTCCCTTACAGAGACTTATCTATGATGTCATAGATGATTTGATTGGTGGAGGGAATTCCCACATTCCCCAAGATGAGATGACAAAATTACAGGGCCTTCCAAGAACTTACTAATGAGAACAAGCCTTTATCCACTGTTGTCTTTCTACCTTCTCCACATGAGGGACTATCCTAGAAAAAATTACCTCATAGAAACTTAGAAACTACTATTTCTTTTAAAAAATATTTTCCTTAAACTTAGAAAGAGTAAACTGAAAAGGAAAAGCACCCATTAAATTCCATAAATTAGAATTTTCCAAGGAAAACTACCCTATTATGTTTAAATAGTTAAAAAAAAAAAAAAAAAGCCCAGATGATTTTTATTAGCTACATACACGTAGCAGAGGTCTCTGTGGTTTATTTATCATGAGTAAAAATCAAAATCTTTTGATGTTCTTATATGTGATTCTTTTAGTTTAATGTACTTCTTGGAGCTTAAAGAGACTGGATAGGAGTCCAAATACTTGGGTTGAATATCTCTTATTCCAACTCTGAGTTGTGGGTTTTTGGGAGGCTTATTTAATCTTCCTGTTGATAAAATTGGGTTCAATGACATAGACACTGTCTACATCATGAGAATCAAATGAGGTACCTTAAGGTGCTATGAACATAGCAGAGCAGTGCATGGCATAAATTGGTAATAATTAATGGAATTTATATCTAATGCTTTATGAAGATTTCATTTCATCTTTAAGATAATTCTGGGAGAAGGGAACAAGCATTTTAAAGCATTTACTATGTGTCAGGCACTCTTCTAAGTGCTTTACAAATAATATCTATTGATCTCCCCAGTGGGAGACATTATCTACCAGGTATTACCATTTTCCAGATAAGGACTCTAAGGCAGACAGGGCTTAAGTCACTTATTCAAAATTGCATAACCAGTAAGTTTTTGAGGCAGAATTCAAACTTAGATCTTGATTCTAAATCCAATGTTCTTTCTATTGTAGCACATAGCTGCTGTTATTGTAGCAAAAACTAATTTGCTTGAAGAAGGCAGAGGAAAATCAAGTTGCCTTTCCCTCTTTATTTCTTAAGTCTTTGATTTTTTCTCTGCTTCTCCTCCATCCCCACTCCACCCCATTCCCAGCTAGGTAGTTCAGTCACTTTACCTCTGTTTGCTCTAGTTTCCTCCTCTGAGAAATGGGTGTGATATTAATAGCAGTCACCTCCCAGGGTTATTGTGAGGAGGAAATGAGATATTTGTAGTAAGTACTTAGCATAGTTTCCCAGCATATAGTAGCAACTAAATATAAATGCTTGTTTGTTTTCTCCTTTTCTTCCTTCTTTCTTTTCTTCTTTCCTTCCTTTCTTCCTTCCTTTCTTCCTTCCTTTTTTCTTTTCTTCTTTCCTTCCTTCTTTCCTCCTTCCTTCCTTCCTTTCTTCCTTCCTTCTTTCCTTTCCTTCTTCCTTCTTTCCTTTCCTCCTTCTTTCCTTCCCTCCTTCCTTCTTTCCTTCCTTCCCTCCTTTCTTCCTTCCTTCTTTCCTTCCTTCCCTCCTTTCTTCCTTCCCCTTCCTTCTCCATCTTTTATCCATTTGCATTAACAGTATAATAACAGAATTGTCTACATTAAAAAAAAAAAGAATGATAGAAAAGAAATTAGGAGTTGTAGGAGGGCAGACTTGCTAATTAATTTCCATTTAATTCTAGCTTTGGTCTCAGTCAGAAATTCTAGCGGTCTCACAACATGTAGACAACTTCTGAAGAGAATTTACAGCTTATATTCCTGAACGATAGGTCTCTCTGAATGCTATCTAACATCAAATTAGTTGGTTTTGGGAGTAGTTTTTTGTTTGGTACATCACACTCTTGACTCATATTGAATGTGAGTTAGAGTCAGTTGCAACCCACTAGAGTTCTCTGATATTTTTCAAATATAATATTTCTATTGAATCATACCTCTTTTGCTTTGTCTTTGTTAAATAGAATTTCTGAGTCCAAGAATGAGATTTCACATTTAAAAGTTTTAATTTTAATTAGATTCAGCCCAATGCTTTTGTAAGTATGTCAAAGGTTTTTTTTTTTTAATTTTGATTCTGTCATTCAGTGCACTAACTTCCTATTTCCAAGTTTTTAATCTATTAATATGTATACATGATAAAAATATGGCCTTTGTAGGAAAAGGATTTAATTTTTTTTGTATCCCTGGTTGACCTAGGCCAGTACCTTTTTAATAATAAGTGCTCTATAAATGCTTGCTGTTCACCAAGAGCCCTGACATTATAGATGCCACAAATCAATTTTTAATTGTACTCTTTCAATTAAGAAGGTAGCATCATGAAGACTGGTAGAACCATTCCAATGATGCTAATTCTTTTATACCAGGAATAATATTCTACTCTATCTCCACTAATAAATAAAATCATCCTTTACAACCACTGCATAAATTCTGCCAGCTCATTTAAGTAATGAATGTGTTTTATATTTACACATTTTTGTGAATTGTAGCAACAATGGCCACTTGATAACTAGACTTTTTGTTTTCCAGTAACATCAGTCATGTTTGATCCTTTGTGAGCCCATTGGGGGGTTTTCTTAGCAATGATACTGCATTGCTTTGCTATTTCCTTTTCCAGTGGATCCATTATATCTGGCAATCAAAGGTTAAATAACTTGATCAGAATCATATAACTAGGAGGCTGTATTTGAATTCAAGTCTTGATTCCAGACCCAGTAATTCTACCTACTATACTACCAGTTGCCTATAGACATAAGATGATTCTTAATTAATTCTAATTAAAAGTACAAAGTAAAAAGGTTTTTGTTTTTTTGCCTCAATGAGAATATGTATGCATATATACAAATCATATGTGTATATATAAATGAGAATATGTATATATATATACACAAATCATGTATATATATATATATATATACATGATTTGTTGAGGCAATTTAGGTGAAATGACTTGTCTAGGGTCACACAACTAATAAACATCATGAATTCAGGTCTTCCTGATTCCAGGAGCTCTCTATCCACTGTATCACCTGGCTGCCCAAGTCTATATTCATTTTGTTTACAAGTTTGCAGTTAATGGTATACCAATGTATACAACATACAATTGACTGCTTTTATAAAATCTGGTCAAGAAAAACAAAAGCCTTTTGAAAACAGAGCTCAGTCTTTTGCTGAAATCATGCCTTCTTCAACACAACTTCTACACTTTCTTTGATAATCTAAGTGCTATTTAAGCCTCTGACAAAACCTCTGTTGTCATAGTGAAATGAGAGTGTTTCATGATAAATGTGCACATGAATGGAAATATGGTCATACTGACAGTGGCAGGAGGAAGGGAGACTTTCGATTTTCTTTTCACTATTTATAATGCAACATACCTAAATTACTTAAAGGACCAGGTAGCTCTTACAGAGCCAGAGGACACAGTTCTGATTCTGTCCATACTAATTGTTGCTTTCAGATTCTTCCATGGAGATTCTATTGAAGATGAGAAGGATCATGGTTCCAAGTAATCTCTCATAAAATTAATTTTTCTCCGAACTATCAGAGCTTTTTCCAGGAATTATGCTGAAATTCAATTGTATAACTCAATAAGCATTTATTATATACATACTATTCATTAGATACTGTCCTGAAAAAAAAAAAAAAAAAGAAATTACCTCTGCCCTCAAGGAGTTTACATTCTGCTGGGGATGGGGTGAGAGGGGAAATACCCGGGAAAAACCCAGGAGTCCTAGGAGTAATGACATTTTAAAATGACATTAAAGAAGAGGCATTAACATCTGCTTTGCTACTGCATGCTAAGAATTATGGGAATTTTCCATCTGAATTTTAGGGCAAACTTTCCATCTGTATCATCTTCTGCATTAGAATGTGAACTCCTTGAGAGTAGGGACTGTGTGACAAAGCACAGTGCTTTGCATATTATTAAATGATTTATTCATTTATTCAAATGACATATATACAAATTATAAATAAAAATATGTGGAAATTAATTTCATCAAGAAGAGGGCATAGATTTAAAATGAAAGACAGCCCTGGATCAGAGGGTTCTAGAGGGCATAATAAAAGGATGAGCTCGAGTAGAATCAGGACAGGGGAACAGACAGAAGTTGACAGAAAAGAAAAAATCTTATCTGAATCAGGGATTCTGAATGGAGATACAAATTGTCATGTCCTTCATAGAATCCATAGAAATTGATTTGATTATCATTTATTGAGAAATAAAGAAGAAAGAGAGTGAGAAGGAAGGCAAGGCCCATGGATGACAATGATAATTATTTGCTTCTATCTGGTGGTCACAGGAAGAGATCTGTGGGATCCTGGCTAGTTAGAAAAATGAGGTATGATTGAGGGACAAGAGCCAAATCAGCTTCTCCTAAAGCTTATTCTATGGTTGAGCAGACTGTCTTCCTGGGAGAAAGGAAGATCTCAAGGTCCTTAATCCAGAACTGGTGACCAATGAATGGAGAGTGATTAGGATGACAGGACAAGCGATGAGTCCACAGTAATGCCTTGGTGGTCAAGCTACTGGGTCAAGGGAGTCCAATAACTGAATGGTTGATGATTCTATTGAAGGTTCATCTTTCTAATCATACTCAAAATGTGAATATGACAGATCCATTTTCAAAAGTCATCTTAAATTTACAAGTGAGATTATGATATTACCAAAAAAACAATAACTGATAATCCGACATAATAAGATTCTGGATTTTCTAATTATTTTTGCTATATTTTACCTGATTTCAAAATTTCAAAAAGTAAACAAATAACAAGTATGGAATATACCAACATTTTAATGAAAGCATTTAATCTGTCGTTTCAGATTATGCAAACTATTCTATAGTGACTGTTTAGAGTAGTCACATTAATTTAATTTTATGCTTCAGTCTACTAGTCTTTATTAAAATATACTTGTGGCTGGCCAAATTCTCCTTTTATGAAATGGAAGTTCTTCAAAATTCAGATATGTGGAAACTGGAATAATTTTTTATAATCATTAATTAATTTGGAAAAACCATTTTTTTTTTTTTCTGTTAGTGAAAAAGCTGATTGGGATTTAGTGTGTGAGGCTTGAAAATATACATAAATACATATGTATTATACAACTCCTATTGAACTGAACATTCTTATCTTATTGGTTGCCTTTCATGCCTTTTTTTTTTTTTTTTTTTTTTTTCTATCAAGGTTCTTTTGGCAGGACTGGAACCGAGACAGAGACACCAGGGCTTTGATCTAGGACCCTAAAATTCAAGGATTGCTAATAGCACTAAGAGAGGTAATGTGGCTTAGTAGATCTTGAGAGTAGCCTGAGTTAGGAAGTCTTCACCACCTATTGATTGTACATTTGGCAAATCACTTAACCTTTTCCATATTCTAGTTAACTTTCTGACTGTACGAGGAAGAGAAGGTATGGACTTGCATTAGTTAAAGGAGTTTCCTCACCTGGTTGTTAGGACTAGGTCCCATCCCCATCTCTGTCTGAATAGTTTGTCCTTTGTTTACAAAGAGAAAGGATGCCATTATGAGGACAGGGTATTGAATTATGCATGAATTGGATTTAAGTGAGGCAGAGTTGCTCCAAGCCTGGGTTTCCCTCTCTCTTTGTCAGTCACAAGAAAAAAGTCAAGATCACAGGAGATGACCCAGGATGCAGTGGATTACCTTGATGTCTTTGATGTCTGACCAAGCACTAAGTGTTCCACAGGACCTTCGTGGCCAGTTGGAACAGATTGTTCCCATCTGCCCCTTCTGCCAGAGAAGGTCTTCTCTTGCTTGGAGTAGACATCTCCCTAACTCACTGAAAGGTAACACCCCATGTTAAGGGTAACAGGCTTACCAGGATGTGGCCACTGCTACATATGCTATAGTTCCTTGGAGTTACAGATTGATGGGGCTGAACCCTGAAACTGGGTCCCTTTAATCTGTAAAAGAAGGGGACCCAGTTTCAGGTTCACCCCCATCAAGGTGAGAGGTGAGTACCAGGTGGACACCAAAGGGAGATGATCAGTCTTGAGAAAGTCCTCAGATTAGCACTTTAGTCCTCCTAAATACCCCATAAACCCTAACTCTCCACAAACCCTTAGGCAACTCCTCCCTTTGTGACTCCATCCTCATTGGTTCAATCTGGGGTGCATTTCTTCCCCACAGAAACCACTTCTAGGACCATATGTAACTCTATCCTTTCTACTTCCTCAACAGTGATCAGCCTTTTAGAAGGGTAGAACCCACACAATTCCTTTTAATTCCCTTTCGCCCATCCTCCCTGTCCCACTCCTCTCTCATGGCCACAGACCAGGTAAACTCCCCTTTGTCCCAGGGACAGTCTAGCTATGGCAGTAGAGCATGCTAAACATGTTAACTTGATTTTATTTCATTACCAGTGTTGTAGGCTAGCATACTATAATGTGAGTTGCCTAGGGCTCTTTTCCCTCTTAGAGGAAACCTTGAGCATTTTAATGGGTGGATTGGAAGTTGGAGTGATGTTGAATAAATTAGGAGAATTCTCTAATGTTCTTTATGGGAACTTTCTTCTACCAGCTTTAACTAATAGACATGTGTGTTATTGAGCTAGATTAGGGGTGAGAAACTTTTTTTTTTTTTGTCAAGAACCATTTGAATATTTATAACATCATGTGTGAACTGTGCAAAATAATCAACTTCTAGAACTCAAGCAGGGGGAGGTTGTGGTACCTAGCCTTTAGCTCATCAAAGAATATAGTTGCCTTAGCAAATAACTTCTCAGGCTTTATTTGACCCATTGGACTGACGTTTCCCACTCTGAGAGAGAAAAGGACTGAATTGACCTAAATGATTGAGCAAGAAAGAATTTTAAAGCATTTTCTATTCCTCATCCATTGAACTCCAATTAAATTTGCCAAGCATTTATTAAGCAACTGCTCTGTGACTGGCACCATGTTAGGTGCCAGGGATGTAAAGACAACAAATGAGCACAATCCCTGCCCTCAAGGAGTTTTCATTTTCTTATTATGCCATCCATAAGTTCCATAGTTCTGTGCAGTTCCATAAATAGAAATAACAAAATCACTTTACAGAATCCTAGATTTAGAATAAGAAGAGATTTCAGAGATCACCGCTTGCAGTCCTCCCATTTTGCAGATGAAAAAATTAAAAACCCAGTGACTTATTCAAGGCCACCGAGGCAGATAGGATTTGAACCCAAGGCTTCTGATTACAAATCTATCAGTCTTTCCCCTGGACCAAGATGTGCCTCATTTTTTAAGGGGGGGCCTACATTATCTTATTTGGCCCTCATAAAAACCCAATGTGGTTGGTATTTATCTCACAGATAAGGAAACTGAGAATGAGTGAGGTTAAGAGAATTTTCTGAGCTCCCAGTGAGAGAAACTGGGTCTTTTGAGTTCAGGTCCAGAGACCTTTCTGGTCCCCTGGTTTTCTATACTGAGCATTTTGTGAATGGCCTAAAGCAGTATGGGAGCAGGCAAGGTTGCAGCTGAATAATGAATGATTCTCTCTTACTCTCTTCCAGACCTCCCCAAATTCCCTCTGCCGTGGACTTATCATCAATCACAGGGTCACCAGAAATTTTTAGTGCTCTCAAGTCTATGAGGGGGGAAGGTAGATTTAGTATTGATCTGACATTTTTAAAGTATATAAAATAAATTATGAGGAATGTGAAAATCACAAAAGTTATTTTCAATTTATGGAAAATATATGGAATGTAATCCCTACGTCGTACTACATTTTCCACCAGAACACTGCCAATGACACTGAGTGTAAGTACAAGATTTGCAAACAGGCTTATATTCATATTTGGAGAATATGCATATTCCAATGTCTATTATTTAGGAAATATTTTATTATATTCTAAATATAGCTAAAAATGTGAGGGGCAAAGTGGCAAAGGTCAGGGATTATCATAAGAAAAAGACAGAGAAAAGAGCCACGCCATGAAATCTGGAAACAGAGGCTGGAGAGGAGGTTCTGCCACTTACTATATGGCTTTGAGTTAGTCACTTTATTCTGTGCTTTGATAAAATGAAGAGATTGGATTACAAGATCTTCACTCTTGTGTTTTGCTTATTCATAATATTAAAGAATGCACAATAAGCATTAATGGGGAAAGGTTTGGTTGGATCATGGGATTTTGAGCTGCTAAGGGTCTTGAAAACATTGAGGAAAAAATGTACTTAATTTCATGTTGTGAGATTATTGTAGAACAATTATTCAATCCCAAATATTTATTAAGTGTCTACAATAAAGGAGTCATTCAGTCAATAAACATTTATTAAATACCTATTATGTACCAGGCACCATGTTAGCACTTGGATTACAAAAAAAGGCAAAAGATAGTTCCTGACTTGGGGAAGATCCAGGCACTGCATTCACCAAGTAAAAAAGTATAAGTCAGTATTCTAAGTTGACTTCCTTCATCATTCTTTTGGCATCATACAATATTAGATATTCAGTTGGAAGTGACCTTAGAAATCACCAAATCCAACCTCCTGCAGATGATTCTAATATTAGTAATAATGTATACTGAATATATACCTGAATAGCAAAGGAAAGTTTCTCAAAGCAGAAATTAAATTTAATTTATTTAATTTAAATTCCTCCTTCCTTCCTTTCTTCTTCTTCTTTTTTTTCTTTCTTTCTTTCATTCCTTCCTTCTTCCCTTCCTCTTTCTCTTTTCCCTCCCTTCCTTCCTTCCTCCCTTTCTTCTTTTTTCCTTCCTTCCTTCTTTCTTTTGTTCTTTTCTTCTTCCCTCCCTCTTTCTTTTTCCTTCCTTCCTCCTTTTTCTTCCTCTCTTTTCCTTTCCCCTCCCTCCCTCCTTCCTTCCTTCCTTCTTTCCTTCCTTCCTTCTTTCTTCCTTCCTTCCTTCCTTCCTTCCTCCTTCCTTCTTTCCTTCCTTCCTTCCTTCCTTCCTTCCTTCCTTCCTTCCTTCCTTCCTTCCTTCCTTCCTTCCTTTTTTCCTTCCTTCCTTCTTTTCCCAAATATTCATAAAGTGCCTACTATTTGCATGCATAGCAGTGCAAAAAAAAGTGCTGAACTGAGTCAGTAGAAGAAGGTTTCATTTCCTATTCTCTTTCTTACTACGTATAACCTTGAGCATATTACTCAGTCTCCTCATCTGTAAAATGATAGAGTTGGATTAGATAACCTTTCTAACTCTAGATCTATGATCCTATGAACCTGAAAGAGTAAACAGGAAATTCAACAGAGAAGATTGACTTATACTTTCTTTCCTAACAAGTACATAATGCCTGAAACAGCAAATGATTAATTTTGCTTGCAACTTGATTGACAACAACCTTAGGAGCATCAGTGTAAACATATTCTGTTTCCCCTCAATACCCCCCACTCACTTATTCCCTAAGATTCATGTTTATGTGAAGACTTTCTTGGATGATCTTACCCATTTTCAACTGAGTCTTGCAAGTCAGTGTTTTCAAATAGTAGTCTGTGCCGCTAGCAACCAGAAGGTTACTAGGATGACAAATGAAATCATACCAATATTCTTAACTATTCAATGTCATCTGAACCTTTTGTTTTGGCTGCATTATCATTCATGAGGAAATTCTCCTATTTTTAGTTTGCACATTTTAAGCCACTTGGGATAGTTAAGTCTAAAAACAAGCAAAATTTAAAAATGCTGAGTTTTTTCTATACATTCATAGTAATAAAAGTGATCACTTAAATTTGTTGAGTTTTGGATGACCCCATTCAAAACTGCCCCATCTTCAACCTTGCACCTATAACATAGCTGCTTCATGCTCCAACTTGTTTCTTGCCCTGAGGAGGCTGTTACCTTTAGCCAACTAGACAATGTCCAGCCATCCATATGCAAAGGATGAATTTGCTCCCATAGAAACTGTTTTGTCAAAGATTTTGCTGCCTCAGTCACTTATTGCTCTAAGCATTATTCTGGCTGTATTAATTCTCCTGTTGGAGTTCTTTTCTTCCTTTGGGAACAACTTATTTGTATGAGTGAATAATGCTGCTGGAATACATATAAACTTAATCTGGGAGGTGAAGTCTCATTAATGAAGTCTGTTCTTTCCTTAATCAATTATATCTTTTACTCAACTAGTAAACCTAGATAGAGAAAGGAGTATTTTATTTTATGACTATTCACTTAATGAGTAACTTATGGAAGCTTCTTGAAGGAAGAAGCTACTTTATTTTTAACCTGGTATCTCTAGCACTTAGCACATCGCCTTTACATCCTAGGTGTTTCATTACTCAGAATTAGTGGATTGATTGATAGATGCAAGTCTATTATTCTCTAAAAGATTAGTTTTTTCATAAGAGATGTGAATGAATGCTATTCATAGTTGATGGAGATTTGATGACAGGTATTATCTTTATACAAAAAATTTTCTTTGTTCCCTTTTTTCTTGATCTTTTATGGGTCAGCCCTTGTGTAAACTAGGCATATCATTGTTGAAAGGAGAGACTGAGAAATAAGTCTGAAATGGGTGTGCATGGGTGTGAGATTGAAACATCAGAAGGAAACCAGGGAAGGTCAGTACCAGTCAGACAGCTTGAGCTACCCTTATCTATAATCACTGGTTTGTGTGGATTTTGAATCACCATCTGCTTTTTAAAAAATCAGAACTTCATTGGGCCCCGAAGGATTATTTCCAATCCCTCTGTCCATCTAAAAAATGGTGGGAAGTTGGCACAAAGACTTTCAGAGAAAAATTCTTTAATTCATTCTGACAGACTTGAGAAGTTCACGTTAGATGAACACATCATCACTTTTATTTTTAACCGCATTTTTCTTTCCTCCTTTTGATCTGTTCTTTAACTTATTTTTTCTTGGCAACAAAGACTGTTTTGTCTTGAAAGGCATCGTAGCCATTGTTTTTTTAAACCAGTTTTTTGTTTGCTTTCTTGATAATTCTGCAGTCAAGAGTAGGAGTAAATGCTATATTGTTTTGTGTTGTAGACATGTGCTCTGTCCACAAAGCTAATGCCTTCCATAGGGATGGACATGCTTTGTAACAAGGTTTCTGTGAACATATGCTCTCTGGATATTTAATGTATTTTGTTTTATTTCTTATGGCTAGTTCTGATTTAAGACGATGGAAAAAGTAAAGAGTACTTAAATTAGTGACAAATCTAAATAAATAAAGAGCGGGTCTTTTTTTTTTTAACCTTTCTCCAATATGTCACAACTGTATTTCATATACCTAAACGTTTGATATTGTTGTGATTATTATATTCTTAAAGAAAACAAATATAGTTAATGTATGGTAAAAATGATCCTAGCCGATTCTAATATTTTTAGTTCTACCCATCTGTTACCACCAATTATGGAAGAAGAATGTCAACCACTATGAAGTAAAATAACAACAGAAAAACGCAGATTTTTTCCAACCTGAAGAAATGAGGTAACATTTCTTGGTACCTACTCTCTCATCAGAAAATTTTAAGCTGAAAAAACCAAATCATGGGACATGAAAAGTTTTGCATAATTTTACAGATAAGGACAATGAGGAATGGACTGGATTAATGTCTTTCTGAAGGTCAAATAGTTGTATGCAGAAGGAATTTGACCCCAAGGATTCAGAAATTTAACTGTCAACTGAACTAGATTTTCTAAAGCTTGGGACAAATGGGTTTAAGCTTATAAACTTCTTATATATTTGATTAGGATAGTTCAGTATTGCTGAGGGTAGTACCAAGTAAGGAAGAAGTTGGGAGAAGAGAGAAAGAGGTATGTTCTAGACACAGGCAGCATAGACAGGAATAGATTTTGACTCTTTTCAAACTTCTGATTTGGAGGAGAGATGGTTAAGTAGAAACAGTTATGGTCTATAAAAGGGGCCTGACCAAAGATGCTCCATGTTATGAGCATGTATGGTATTCCCTGACTGCTGTTAGTCCAGGTAGAAGAAGATACTTCTAAAAAAGGCATGATGATACGCAGTACAAGGGAAGTGCTTTGGAGCACAAATAGATCTTCTGTCACTGGTTGTGATCTGCTAATCCCATGATAATGAGATTGACTGTTGCTTGGTGTCTGAACTGGAAATAAGTAAGTATTCAAAAAGCTTTAACCAACCAACAGCTAGTCTTTTGCTTCCTGGAATGTTTAAATAAGGAAACAAAGACTATTGTGTATCTCCAGGTGGGAGAAAGACTTTGGACTCTCACCAAGACTCAGAATGATAATAAGAATCCATGGCTCTGCTGTTGCTTCTGTCTCTGTCATATCTTCTTTTTTCTAAATTTGCTATGATCTTGTGAGCTTCAAAAAGTCAAGAGAGGCAGCCATCTGAAGTCCAGGAACTAGAGTCCATGCTAGAAATATCCAGGAGCCTGATGATGAAGAATGAAATCCAAAGTACCAGTGAGCTACAATGGTTTAGCTATTGGCCATGCTAAATTCAGAAGGGAACTTTGGTGGAACACATATTCTGTGGAAAGGGCTTTTTAAAACCTGGAAAGACTTACATGAATTGAAGCTGAATGAAGTTAGCAGAGCCAGGAGAATCTTCATTGTACACAGTAACAACAAGATTGTGTGATAATAAACTATGATGGACTTAGCTCTTTTCAGTAATACAGTAATCCAAAGACAATTCCAATAGATTTGTGCTGCAAAATGCTATCTAAATCTAGGGAAAGAACTATGGAGAATGAATGCAGATTGAAACATAGTATTTTTGCTTTTTTTTCTTTTTCATGGTTTTTCCCTTTTATCTGATTTTTCTTTCACAACATAAGAAATATGGGAATATGTTTTAAATTATTGTATATGTATAGCCTATATTGCTTGTTGTCTTGGGAAAGGAGAAAAAGTTGTAACTCAGAATCTTACAAAAATGAATGTTGAAAGAATATCAAAATATGCATTCCCTTTGATCCAGCAGTGTTGCCATTGAGCCTATATCCCAAAGAGATCTTAAAGGAGGGAAAGGGACCCATATGTGCAAAAATGTTTGTGACAGCCCTTTTTGTAATGGCAAAAAACTGGAAATTGAGTGGATGCCCATCAATTGGAGAATGGCTGAATAAATTATGGTATATGAATGTTATAGAATATTATTATTCTGTTAAGAAATGAGCAGCAGGAGGATTTCAGAGAGGCCCAGAGAGACTCACATGAACTGATGCTGAGTGAAGTGAGCAGAATCAGGAAATCATTATACACAGCAACAGCAAGATTATATGATGATCAATTCTGATGGATGTGATTCTTTCCAACAATGAGAATGAAGCCAGTTCCAATGATTTTGTGATGAAGAGAGCCATCTTCATCCAGAGAGAGGAACTAAGTATGGATCATAACATAGCATTGTTGTTTGCTTTCATTTTATTTTCTTTCTCATTTTTTCTTTTTGATCTGATTTTTCTTGTGCAGAAGATAATTGTATAAATATGTTTACACGTGTTGGATTTAACATATATTTTTACCATGTTTAACATATATTGGATTACTTGCCATCTAGAGAGGAGGTGGGGGAGAAGGAGGGGAAAAATTGGAACACAAGGTTTTGCAAAGGTTGATGTTGAAAAATTAATCAAGAATATGTTTTGAAAATTAAAAGCTTTAATAATTTTTTTAAAATTAAATGAATGTTGAAAACATTTACATGTAATTGGAAAAAATAAAATATTACTAAGAAGAAAGAAAGGGCTATAAGTTTGAGCTCATTCTCCCTAGGGACCAAGATGGTATAAAGGGAATTGTACTTTCATATGTTGGGGGGAATATTTTATAATTTTTATTCTAGCTATAGCTTAACAATATATATCTTTTTGTAGGAGCTTAATGATGTTAATTGGTTAAATAAGATTGAGGTGCTTAATCGCTAGTGAAGAAAATAAACGAAAACAGGGATTCAAGCTGATAGCATTGAGAAGTTTATCTCTTTATAAATAAATTAGAGAAACATAGGATAGTTTATCTCTCAGACTTGTGGAGGAGAAAGAAATTTGTGACCAAAGATGAACTAGAGACCATTACTGATCACAAAATAGAAAATTTTGATTATATCAAACTAAAAAGCCTTTGTACAAACAGAACGAATGCAAACAAGATTAGAAGGGAAGCAACAAACTGGGAAAACATCTTTACAGTTAACGGTTCTGATAAAGGCCTCATTTCCAAAATATATAGAGAACTGACTCTAATTTATAAGAAATCAAGCCATTCTCCAACAGATACATGGTCAAAGGATATGAACAGACAATTTTCAGAGGATGAAATTGAAACTATTACCACTCATATGAAAGAGTGTTCCAAATCACTATTGATCAGAGAAATGCAAATTAAGACAACTCTGAGATACCACTACACACCTGTCAGATTGGCTAAGATGTCAGGAAAAAATAATGATGAATGTTGGAGGGGATGCGGGAAAACTGGGACACGATGCATTGTTGGTGGAGTTGTGAACGAATCCAACCATTCTGGAGAGCAATCTGGAATTATGCCCAAAAAGTTATCAAACTGTGCATACCCTTTGATCCAGCAGTGTTACTTCTGGCCTTATATCCCAAAGAAATACTAAAGAAGGGAAAGGGACCTGTATGTGCCAAAATGTTTGTGGCAGCCCTGTTTGTAGTGGCTAGAAACTGGAAAATGAATGGATGCCCATCAATTGGAGAATGGCTGGGTAAATTGTGGTATATGAATGTGATGGAATATTATTGTTCTGTAAGAAATGACCAGCAGGATGAATACAGAGAGGCTTGAAGAGACTTACGTGAACTGATACTGAGTGAAATGAGCAGAACCAGGAGATCATTATACACTTCGACAACGATATTGTATGAGGATGTATTCTGATGGAAGTGGATTTCTTTGACAAAGAGACCTAACTCTGTTTCAATTGCTACATGATGGACAGAAGCAGCTACACCCAAAGAAAGAACACTGGGAAATGAATGTAAACTGTTTGCATTTTTATATTTCTTCCCGGGTTATTTTTACCTTCTGAATCCAATTCTCCCCGTGCAACAAGAGAACTGTTCGGTTCTGCAAACATATATTGTATCTAGGATATACTGCAACGTATCTAACATATATAGGACTGCTTGCCATCTAGGGGAGGGGGTGGAGGGAGAGAGGAGAAAAATCGGAACAAAAGCGAGTGCAAGGGATAATGTTGTAAAAAAAAAAAAAATACCCTGGCATGGGTTCTGTCAATAAAAAGTTATTATTAAAAAAAAAAGAAGAAGAAGAAGAAGTTCATCTCTGATAGTGAGTGAACATGTGAGTTGGAAAAGTAATCCTGAGTTTCATTATAGGACTTTTTCTTTAAGTTTATTATAAATACCCAGCAGAGGGGAGGAGAGACAAAGACTTCCTCCTGTAGACTTAAAGCTTCTTGCATCAAAAGTTTTATCTGAATTTCCAGGCAGTCTCTGGTCCATAATTTATTTAACTCTGTATATGTCAGATGGATGAGTAGGTCTCACATGTCTTTAAAGCCAACAAGAGAATCAAGTCAAGAAGTATTTATTAAACCTTTAAGGAATAGAAGGTAGTAGACAAAGCCCTGACCATCTCTTTTGCCTCTCTTGACTAACTCATGAATTTATGAACTGGAAACTCTCCATCTGTGAAAGAACTTTCAAACAAGATTTTTAGTTGAAAATCTTTGCTTACTGCCCAAAGTGGCCTCTTTGAGAAATGTCAAGGAAAATAAATTTTAATCTAATTAATTAATTTAAAGTTTGATCAAATTTTGAAAGGCAATTTAAGCTTGTCACTAGATAATTTAGGATCAATCATAACATTTGGAGCTGAAGGAGATTTCAAAGTCATCATTTGCCAGATGAGGAAACCAGGGCCAGAGCATTTAAGGCTGTATTCAGGTTTCCATAGGTAGTATTTAAAGGGACAAGTATAGAACTTTTCTACTCTTTTCCCATTCATGTTTAGACACCAACCTCAGCAAATACTAATTTATTGCTTAATATGTGTAAAGTAGTGTGTTGGGCATTGGGGGACTAAAAATAGAGTTCCTACTTTCAAGGATCTAATAATAATTAATTTTCAAATAAGAATAATAATAACTATCAAATTTATAAAGTATTTTAGGGTTTATAAGGCACTCTACAAATATTATCTCATTTTATTCTCATAATAATCCTGGGAGGTAGATGCTATCACTATCTGTTTTATTGATGAAGCAACTGAGACACAAAGAAGTTAAGTAGCTTGCCCAAAGTAACACAGCTAATTCATGTTTGAGGCTGGATTTGAACTCAGATGCAATGCTCCATTTATTGCACACCCAATAGCCTCTTACAAAATAATAGGAAGTATGTCGAGTACAGGCTTATTTTATACACACACACACACACACACACACAC
This sequence comes from Antechinus flavipes, assembly GCF_016432865.1. Classification (NCBI taxonomy): domain Eukaryota; kingdom Metazoa; phylum Chordata; class Mammalia; order Dasyuromorphia; family Dasyuridae; genus Antechinus; species Antechinus flavipes. Next base: position 43,110,167 of record NC_067398.1, on the reverse strand, counting down.
ACACACACACACACTTTAGAGATTTGGGCTAGATGTCAGAAAACTCATGGTTTAGTCTCAGCTTTGTCACTAGCTAGCTGCATAATATTGAGCACGTAATTTATGGTCTTGGCATCTCAGATTACTCATCTGTAAAATGAATAAGCAGGGTTGGAGATTCTAAAGCCTTTGTCAACTCTAAAATTCTGGGTCTATAATGATGTTTGAAGCCCTAGTCTGTAAGCCCATAAAACCAGGGACTCTATGGCTTAATTGAGCTTGGAGAAGGACCACATTGCTTCACAGGTACTTAATAAATGACTCAATGAAATTACATTAAGCAAATCGGAGAAGAAAAAAAAAAAAAAAGGGAAGAAAATGCTGAGAAACCCTTGGAGAAAGCTATTTCTTTAGGCTGGGAATAGTAGGGTAAGCTTCAGAGAGGAGGAGGCACTTATGCTGGGATTTAAAAAATAGAAAGGATTTTAATAAATGGAGAATGAGGAAGACAGTAGGACAGGGTATGTATTTCAGGCATAAAGGGAAATTGTGGCCCGAAGCACAGAGATGGGACTCTGGTATAGCCAAACCGGCTTTCTATATGTCTCTCACATGCCACATTTCATTCCCCATCACTGGACCCTGGCCCTGGTCTCCCCATGCCTAAAATGCTCTCCTTCATTACCTCTATCTCCCCAAATCCCAACTCTTTTCAAAAGTTATTTCTAATATCATCTTGTACTTGAGGCCTTTTCTCCCAACTGCTAGTGCTTCCCCTCAAAATTACTGTTTATTTTGCATATATTTATATGTGTATCCCCACTTATGTAAATCTCTACTGAGGACATGGATCCTAGTTTTTGCCATCACAGGATCTGCTACCTGCAGTAGCAGTAGGTGCTCAATAAATGCTCACTGATTGATTGAATCAATAAATTTAGGGAACGATTCATCAAACAACTTGACAGAAATATGGAATACGTGAAGGAAAAATAATATGAAATAAGAATGAGGAAGAATATTGGAATAAGATGGCAGATGCCAGATGAGGTTTTTACTTTACTCAGTAGGCAGTGGGAGCTACTGAAGATCTTTGAGCAGAGAATTGATAGGATCAGAAGATTATGCTGGAAGAAATGTCTAGGAGACCAGTTAAGATGCTATTGAAATCATCCCCGAAAGAGAACAATTTTAAGTAGGTTATTGGAAATAGGAATAGTAAAGAGGAAGAGGATGTATAAGAAAGAAAAAACTGGCAAGACTTTGGAACTGATGAGAATCCTGAAAGGAGCCGGAGGAAAAGGGTGTTAAAGATCATTCTAAATTTAAGCTCAGGTAATAGGGAGATGATGAAACCAAAATTGGACAATTAGGAAGAAGGAAAGCATTTTGAGGAAGATGAGTAGTCTTTGTACGCATTATAAACCTTGAGCTGCTATAACAGAGATAACTGTCATCTGTAAAAATGCAAGTTCAATAATGGGGAGAAGCAAATGGCACTTTTGTAAATATATCTTTTTAGATGTAAAAAGGAGATGGGATCTCCTTGTTGTTTTACAAATGAGGAAACTGAGTATGAGGAAGTCAGATGGTAAATCAGGGAAACACAGAGACTTGCTCAGGTTCTCAGTAAGAGAATGGTAGCATGGAGGTATTCTAGCCTACATGACGACTTCTTCCTTTTAAAAGAAGACAGATGTTACATGATACTTTTTAAAGGGCCAGCTAAAATAAATCAGGATTATTCCTAGTAAATAAGGATCGCTGTTCTTTAATGAGATAAGGATGCTTCTAATCTCACAGCGCTGCACATAAAGTTGATTTCTCCATGACGTGTATCTTGACCTTTATAGTTGATGAAAACTTAACTACTAATACCTATAGTCTATTCAGTTATTATAGGTTAATAGCTCAATTTCTGAATAGTGCTCTACAGTGATATTTACACTTTTCCATATTGATGTTTTCTGCCTCCTTAATTGGTCACCTAACTCCTGGAAACTTCTATTTGAAACCTGGCTTTCCAGTCAAAAGTGAGAAGTAAACATGCTATAATTAATACTGCCTTCAAGGCTTAGATTGTTATGCCCTTGTCCGTCCTGTTCTCCATAGGCACAGAAGGTGACTATCCATTAGAGTGCACGCTCACTCTCTGTGGAAAGACTAACCTACAGCATACTAATAAAATCATGACATGCTCTACAACACACAATTAAATCCCACAAAAAATGTCAGAGGTTCTCCGACGTTTTCTCTCTGAGACAATTTCATCTCCAAAGGTTTCAAAAATTCCTATACCACAGCAAATTGTCGGTAATACTGAGTCAACATAGTACTCAGCTAGCCCATCGAGGGGAAGGAGGCTGAAATATTAACTTGAGGTTTACTGAAGGGTTGCCTGTGGCACTTTTCCCAAAAAAGGGATTAAACTAAACAGCTGCTGATATGGAAACCAACTATTTGAACTGTAATTCAGTTAAATATGTTAATAGTGCAAAGCTAACCCATCTCGTAAATGTGATACAGGAAATGACTAAACATTTAGTGCTTGTAATTTAGTAGCATTCCTGAAGACATGTAGGTGGAATGGATAACACAGGGAGTGCTCTATGGTGCAATTTAGATCAATGATTCTTTGAAGGGACCTCTCCTTTTTCCAGTTTTCTCAGATAAAGCTTTTTAAAGCAAACAAGATGGCACAAAGGAAATAGTTTGAAATTGTTTCAATTTTTTTAAGTTTTTAAATTTTTTTCTCACATAATAAACACTTTAATGTCCACTATTCTGCATATATGTATCTCAATATACAAAGATGGAAATGTTAATTCAATAAAACTCGCCCCCCCCAAAAAATTCTGAAGGTAGTTATAATCACTTGAAATTTTTAAAAAAGAAAATAAAGCATGTAATATAAAGAAGTGTCTTAGCTAGTTTTATTATTCAACTTTTTTTTTTAAAGCTTTATTCCTAGCTGTGTGATCCTGGACAAGTCACTTAATCCCAATTGCCTCAGCCAAAAAAAAAAAAAAAAAAAAAAGCTTTATTGTATTTTTTTTTTTACCTTATTCCTTCATAATATCCACCCCCTCCAATTGTACTCTCCCTGATTAAAAAAATTACAAGTTAAATAAAGCAATTTTAACTAATACAATGACTTTGACAAGAGTATATGTCATTCTAAACCTTTAGTATCCCATGTTTCCACCAGGAAGAAAGGGGTATGTGACAGTATCAGTCTTCTGGAACCAAAACTGGTCACTGGACTTGATCTGAATCCTGTTGTATTTTAATGTTGTCTTAACACTTAACCTACTATGTGTCTGTCCCATAAAAGAACACTTAATAAATCTTTGCTGATTTAAATGCTTGTTGTCTTGTCTTTATTACTTAACTATAGTCAGTGTAAAAACTGTTTTCTTGGTTCTGTTTTCTCTGATCTACATAAGCTTATACAATTCTTCCCATATTTCTTTGAATTCCTTATGGCAAAAATAGCACACACACACACACACACACACATATATATACACACACCATAGATCATTCAGTCATTCCTCAATTGCCCACCCACTTTATTTCCAAATTATTCCTTCCTTCCTTCCTTCCTTCCTTCCTTCCTTCCTTCCTTCCTTCCTTCCTTCCTTCCTTCCTTCTTTCCTTTCTTTCTTTCTTTCTCTTTGTTTCTTTCTTTCTTTTTCAATTGGGGTTTAATGACTTGCCCAGGATCAATTAAGTGTTTGAGACCAGATTTGAAATCAGGTCCTCCTGACTTCAGGGCTGGTGCTCCATCCACTGTGCCACCTAGCCGCTCCAATTACCATCAACTTTTTAAAGGACTCCCGGGAATTCATTTTGCACTGGGAATCTTTGTACATTCAATTTTTCCAATTAAGTGTACAAGAAAAAGCATGAATTTTACAAAGTAGTTACCCACACCCACTCAAATCCACTTAATTCTACCTGGATTTCTGTAATTGGATTTTTAAAAATAAAATAAATACAATTACCAGGATGCACAAATTTTAAGATGGTCCCTTAAGGGAACAGAAACTATTTTATATAATCAATAAAGTACCAAAAGTACTTAAAAGTATGAGTTGTTTATTGATTTTTCATAACATAAGTAAAATGGAAGAAATATTTCAAAATACCTTGTATTTTAACTTGTCCAGAAATCTGTCATTTTGACTAAACTTTCTATAAATATAAAATGAGATGTTTCAAACATAATCATTTCTATTCAACTTCCTTACCAAGACTGAAAAGACAAAAATTCATATTTTTATATAGAGATCAGAGATGATTATACTGTAATTTGAAGGTCTTCCCAGGAACTATTTTATTATCCTCAATGAAAAATGAGAAAAAATTCCCTTTTAAGGGGAACATATAGGAAATGAATTATGGGCTTTGACTCACCAAACCAACTATTATTATTATACGGAGTTACTGAGTTGCCTTTTACACATAAAATATGCCAAATTCAATCTCTTCATCAGAATTCTTGAAGGTCCTATTTTAAGGTAGTTTGGAAAGAGGCGAGGTTTTCTGAACCACTGCCAAGAACTTTGAGTTCTAACTGAAGATTTACCACTGATTCACTGAATGACCTTGGGCAAATTATTAAACTTAATGTCTCAGTTTCCTCATCTATAAAATGGGAGTTTGATACCTGTTTTCAATGTATTATAATAATGATAATAGCTAACACTGCTCACATGTAGAACCTACTATGTGGCAAATGCTCTGCTAAGCACTTTACAAGTTATTCTTTCATTTGGTTCCCCCCCTCACAACAACCCTTGGAGGTATGTGTTCTTATGAACTTCATTTTACAGATGAGGAAGCTGAAATAAACAGTCACACACCTATTAAGTGTCTGAAGTATCTGAAATAAAGTCACACAACTATTAAGTGTCTGATGCTAAAAATCAACTCAAACTCCAAGCCGGGTGCTTTATCCACTGTACAGTCTAACTCCTTCTAATCGTAGAAACTGGGGGTGAGGGGAGTCATTATTATTTTAATGAATGAAAACATTAACCAAATATAAAGAGTTGCACGTTTATGCCTTTCAAATATAGCAAAGACCTTTGTGGGAATGTTACGTTGGATAATGTAGGGAGGAAAGATCACTAAAATAGCATACTTAATAACATGCTTCATTTTTTAACTCCACCATTTTGATAGACTGGGGCTGGAATAATCTTCCCAATTCAACTGTGTATTCTGCAGTTATGAAGGAAGCTCAGCATTGCCCCCCTTCACCAACAAATTTTAAAACCCAGCCCAACCTAACTCTTTTTCTGCCTTCTTATATTCTATCTTTGAAGAAGGCTTATGCAGAGTGTGAATGGTTGTTCAAACATCTGTCAACTTCTGACTATGCATATGCCCACATATTTCAGAATCATACTCTGAGGTGTTTGGGGGGAGCAGCTGAAGAGTATTGCAACTCTTAAGTAACTTTTGAGGAGCATACAAAAATTTCTTTTGCATCCATAATGTAGTCAATACAGTTGCAATAGAGATCCATGGGATTTGTTTTTGTTGTTGTTGTTGTTGTTGTTGTTTTCCCAGAAGAAAGATGTAAGTTTCTGGTCCTTGATCCCTGGGAACTCATCTTTCAGGTCTTGTGAATATGTCCAAATTGTTGGAAAATACACTTTATTTTAAAATTTTGCTGTGTCATATTTGTAAAGTCTTGGATTTTTTTTTTAACCTTCTGTTTGAGGAGACTTAAAGTAGTTCAGTCTAATACTATGAAGACAATAGCTGTGAAACTATTTGCACTATTTGACCTCATAACCATGAGATACCCAATGAATTAGCCTGATAGAACTGGTGTGGACAACTACAGAACAGTGGGAAGAAGATTGCCACCTCATGTTAATGCTTTATCACAATAATTACATACATTTAAAACCTGCTTGTATTCCTCTGCAGGAGAATTATATATGGATCATTTAAAGTTTTCTCTATTTCTCCCTCTCCGGCATACATATATTCATAATACTTGATTTAAAAAAAGAGACATGGCCTTCAAACTCTGCCTCATTTAACCAGTGTGATTCTACTGTGTAAAGGGGAGAATACCTAATCAGAGGTAACAGGAGAAAGCCTCCCTAAGTATAGCTTGATCCCTTTATTGGATCTGTCTGCAGTGACTGCTTGATTGGAAAGGCACTGCTGACACATTTAAGCAACTTTTCTTTCCTTGGCTTTTGGAGCCTTTATCCTTGTGTAGGAAAGATCTTGTCATTCTCTTCATCTAGAACCCTTTGCCCAGTTTTGCTGAAAAGTGTTGAGCCACAGCATGACAAATATGGAAATATCATTAGAAGAATTACACACATTTAACCTATATCAGATTGCTTGTCTAGGGGAAGAGAGAAAGTGGGAGAGGGAAAAAAATTTGGAACACAAGGTTTTGTGAAGGTGAATGTTGAAAACTATCTTTGTGTGTATTTGGAGAAAGAAAATACCATTAAAAGAAAGAAAGAAAAATGTTTTAATCTGAATGCTGTTATACATGAATTGGGTTTTTTAAAGGGTGACAAAAAAACACATGAATTGGGCTTTTAAAAGGGTGATAAAAATAGATGCTTGAAAAGATTAAATATTTAATGAAGTACATTTTGTTATAAAACATGTAATAATAATAATATAATATATTTTTATCTGAAAAAAAAGTATTGAGCCTTTCATCACAGAAGGGGTTTGAGCTGAAATTTTTCTGACTTCAATGCTGGCTCCCTATACATTATACCACACAGTCAGTAAAGAAGCATTTTTTAGCATTTATTGTGTGCTTTATAAACTGTGGAAAAAAGAAAGGCTTCAGCCCTTCACCTTCTCACCCCACCCTACCCTCTAAATCTGATTGATTTTCAGACTTTAGGATGTGTTAATTTAAGCTCAGTTTTCAGAATGAGGAAGGTGATATTGCTTCTGTTCTCTGACTAGTTCAGACTGCATCTAACAGCCAAACTTCATTTTGTATCTTCAGCACTTACAATATTTGGAGAAATCTTTAAGTTTCAAGATGGAGGCACAAACTCCATGGAGAAAAGAAGTAAAAGTAAAAGAGGATTAATTATCAATCATCCTCAGAGCAAAACTTTTAAAATACCAGGAAGAATATTAATTGCTTAAATGAAAAGTGAAAATATGCAAAGAAGAGAGAATTTTTCAAAGTCAAGAAAAGCCTAGAATTAACTGTTCATTTAAAATAAATCGTGTTAACAATAGCAATGACCAAAAAAAAAAAAAAAAAAAGTTGATGGAACAAACTACCAGACCAGATCTTAGAAACAAAAGGATGGACATTAGGAATAATTTTTTCCCCCTTTAAATAATTCCTTAGGCTAGTTTCTTGATTAAAATAAAATAAACATAATCTTCCTGACGTTCCTTAAATCAATTTTTAAAAAAATTCTTTTCCTCTTATATTGTACTCATAAAGTACTTTGTGATTCTTGCCCTGCAAAAAACATAGAATTTTAGCACTAGACAGGACCTCAGAGTTCAGTTAGGACTACAGCTTCAGTTTACAGAATAGGACTGCTGACCTTCCTATAAAGACAATTACAGTAATATACTCAGGGTCTTTCCAAAAGAAGTGAAATTACAAGGTATCATATCTTTGTTCCCTTTTCATTAATTCTTTTTTCAGTCATAGTATAATAAGTAGTGATTTTTAGTTCAGACTGATGTGCCCTTTAATTTTTTGAAAGTTGTAATAATAGCAACAGACATTGCACAGCCTGTCAGGATTGGAAGGGACATAGAGATTATCTAGTGCAACTCAGATCTGCAAAGGACAAGTAATGATCATGTCTTTGATTGACATGCTGGAAATCCCATGAGGATCTAAAGCACTCCATTCTATTTTTGGACAGCTCTAACATTTGGGCAGTTTTTTTTCTCATATCAAGTTGAAATTTTCTTCTACCCTTTGGGGCCTTACAGAGGCAAGGTATGGCCTATAAGCTTCTTGAAGCAAAATAAAGCAAAACTTTGGAGAGCCTCCTTTCTTAGCTCAGTCTCACTCTCAAGAGTGAGAAGGGAGGGTCACATCTGGAGTTAAGGAGGGAAATCACCTGTTCTCCTTAAAAGTACAAAGGTTTAAGAGACTTAAGGCAACAAGTATTTAAGTACTTACTAAGTACAGTTCCAGTGTTGTGCAGGGAGGGAGCGGGAGGAACAAAAATAGACCACAAAAGCTAGTCCTTGCTCTGAAGGGGTATACATTCTAACAGGGAAGGCAGAGTGGAAATAGCTGGTTACATGCATGTATATACAGAGTATATGCAAGAATATACAAAGTATATATATGTATATACAGAGTATATGCAAGTATATACAGAGTACATGATATAGAGTATATGCAAGAATATACAAAGTATATATATCTATATACAGAGTATATGCAAGTGTATTCAGAGTATATGATATACAGCATATAAGCAAGTATATACAGAGTATATGATTTACAGAGTATATGTAAATATATTCAGAGTATATATAGAATATATAAAAGCATATACAGGGTTTATGCAAATATATACAGAGTATGTGATATGTAGTCTGTATATATGTAAGAATATACAGAGTATATTCAAGTATATACAGAGAACATGATATACAGAGTATATATAGTATATATGCAAGTGTATACAGAGTACATGATTTACAGAGTATATGTAAATATATCCAGAGTATATATAGTCTATATGCAAGTATATACAGAGTATATGCGAGTATATACAGAGCATATGCAAGAATATACAGAGAATATGTAAATATATATTTAGAGTATATACAGATTAATGCAAGTATATAGAGTACATGATATATGGAGTATATACAGTGTACATGCAAGTGTATACAGAGTATATATAAATATATTCAGAGTATATGCAAGTATATACAGTATATGCAAGTATATACAGAGAACATGATATACAGAATATATGTAAATATATTCAAAGTATATATAGATTAATGCAAGTATATACAGGTACATGATATACAAAGTATATACAGCATATATGCAAGTGTATACAGAGTACATGATATAGAATATATGTAAATATAGAGTACATGCAAGTATACGGAGTATATGTAAATATAATCAGAATATATACAGAGTATATGCAAGCATATACATGATATAAGAATATATGCAAGTGTATACAGAGTATATGCAAGCATATACAGAGTATAGGAAGGTAATAATGAAAAAGGGAAGACCTTAGCAGCTAACATGAGGAGAGGTGGAAAAAAGACAAAGAAGGTGAGATTTAAGCTTGTTCTGGAAAAAAAAGTCTGCAAACCTAAGCACAGGAGATGAAGTATCAGTTCATTCTAGAAAGGAGAGACAGCCTGTGCAAAGATCTTTTCCAAACATAATAGTTTTATTTCTAATGTAATGACTACAGGAAGGATCCATGGTTAAAATCCTAGGAAGCCATGGTAAAACCTGCTTCAGAGAGGCTAGTCTACCCTGTAGAGATTTACAGTGGCTTCTTAGTAAGAACTTGGGCGGGGCTCCAGTCAAGAGGAAGGAGAGAATTTATTTTCCCTTTCTCACTAGGGAGTAGTTGTTCCAAGTCACCCAGGCTTGTTAGCTATCCTCTGTGACTTTTTGTCTTGTAGCTGACTCGACTCCTGCCTCTCTGCTTCTCATGATCTGAGTGTTTTAGCATCTAGGACGTGCTATATACCTGAAGTGCTAGAATTCTGCTCAGAGCATGGCAGCTCCATAGCAATTACAGCAGAAATTGTTCCTCTTCATGGAACAGTACAAATTGGACCTGGGGGGCCTGGGATTTCATAGAAACAATGAGCAGATGGGAAGTATGAAGGCAGTGGGTGTCTGGGACTGCTGGCAAGGAAAGAAACTAGCAAGATATAGAAAAATTCAAATAGGTTAGGGGCAAGGGGATTAGAAATATTTCTTTACAATGAAATCTTGCCTAAGAGGCTGACCATGAGGTTAACCATGCTTCTTCTCATTCTTCAAGAAACTAGAGGGATTGAGTTCTTTGCTCTTTGTTCTTCTCTTCATCCCAGTCATTAATAACTCTTACCTTCCCAGTGGCTTTTACCTCTAGTAATTCAGAGTAAGTCTGATCACATTCCTTCCACCTGTATTTTTTGCTCATCCCCATGTCGCATCCTTCTGCCCTGTCTGGAGTATCAAGGTCACATGGGGAGAGAAGGGGGGAAGGGAGGGAGGAATTGGAGGTGGGGAAAGAAGTCTCTTCTGTTCATATTGGACAAGAACCTTCTTTTAGACTCTCAGATTTCTTTCCTGACCCTACTTGAAAAGTTCCCACCTTCCAGAAATTGTCCAAATGAAACGACTCTGCAGTGGCACTTACAAGAACTTCCAGAAACAGGTCTAGGATCATGTATGAAAGAACAGATTTGTGTAGGATTATCTGAAATCTTGCAGGGCATGGTCCTCTTAGAGGGAATCCTGTACTTGGTCCATGTTGTTGACTCTTAGGAGGTTTATATCTGGAAGACCAATACCAAAACTCAATATTCCAAAATAAAAGGTGGAAATAAAGTTGACAAAAAGGCCTGGGTTGATTCCAACATTGAATCTGTTACTCACAATTACACGTACAAGTTTATTCACTTCTAAATTGTGCCTTTGTAACCTCACCTAGACAAAGCTCAGATCTATGAACGTAAACTCCATGGGTGGGCAAGACATAGTTCTTCCTCCAAGTGACAGAAATACTTCTCCATGTAAACTTTAAAAGAGAGAGACAACCAATTATATAAATTATTTGCCCCAACAGTACTCTGAAGGATAGTCCATTTTATTTCAAGCATTAAACTACTCTTGCTAACTATAATTCTACAGTCATATTTCATATATTTTCTACCAGAGATTTCAGCATGTGTGTCTGTGTGTTTATGAATAATATAATTTCCCTGTGGGTGTAAATTTCATCCTCTCTGTGATTCCTGTGCCCTAAACATATTGCTAGGCAACACTAAGCGGCACACATCCCACATTCCCCTAATTCTGTTTGATGTGTCACAAATGGACCTTTACTTTTATCTGCAAAGCAGAGTAACATCAGTGGGTTGGGTCTGGGGTTTTTAAATAACAGGTGTCAACACAGATCAAAGGCAAAGTAACACAGTGCTAGAAACTGGCAGAAAGGGGAGGTAACTGGCATGAGGCAAATGGTACATATTTGTTTTAGGGCTTTGGCTGGTAATTCATTAGTGAAATCTAATATGATTCATGCTATTCTCACTTACCAGATGACATCAAGGACAGACAGGGTACTGGCTCCCTTCCAAAGAGCTACCGGAACCTGGAGGGGAACTGTAGGTGGGATACTCATTCTGATGCCAGTGATGTTGCAAATATGTAATTCACTAGTTAAAAATTATGCGTATACTTTATCTGTCAGAGGAGACCAATATTTTCAGGTGAGTATCCAGAGTATGACAACATATGGATGCCTACTGAATGAAGCTCTGCCTAGTAACTAAAATGAATTTATATATCCAATTCCTTTGATTTATTTTCAAAAGAACTGATATCTTTTGTTTTATGGCACTGTGATTTCAGAATATATCCCTCCTTCTTCCCTATCCGGAAAGCCATCTCTTATAACTTAGTATTAAAAAGTAATGGGAAAATCAGTTCAGGAAAACTAATCAATACATCAACCTTATTTTTTTTTGCTATAAAAATGTCCACACCCCTAAAGAAGAGACATAAATCTTCTCAGTCTTTCTATAGGGCCAAGTTTGATATAATTATACAACATTCAGTTCCATGAAATTGGTCTTTTCCCCTCCATTTACATTTTTGTAGCCATTAGGAGAGCCATTTTTCCTGGTTCTGTTCCCTTTTTCCTTAGGAAGAAAGGGCAAAATAAGAGAACAGCAGCTATGGATGGTCCTAGAATGGGGTTCATAATGAACAAATGCACAATAATTCAAGTTATAAGTGGGGTCCTTCACATCAGACATCAGAAATAACAGCCAACTCCATTGTTAATCTCAGCACACTGCTCTAGCACCTGCTCTCATGTAATGCTGGAGTTGCAAAGGAACAGTCATTAGTTAGTCTAATCCTTTTATTTTAAAGATGAGGAATGAAAGCATTTGTCCAAGGTCACAAGCTAGGTAGTAAACAGAGTGAGTACTCTGAGCAGGACCACGGGCTCCACGTTCTTTGTTCTCACTATCCTTGGAAATGCAAATGCAAATGTAAGGAACTGAAGGTTCAGAAAATTGAATCTCGGGACGAGACAAATCAAATGGAAATGGTAAAGTTTGTGAAAAATAAACACGAGTATTGGTAGGGAGATCTGATAGCTCCAGAAAAGTCTCCACATGGAAGAGTGAGAAGTTCCAACACTTAGTAAGGCTTCCAAGTATGCCAGGTGCCCTGGGTTTGGAATGGTAATCCTGTTAGTTTGAAGAGCACCTGGAAGATCTGCTTTGATTGAGTTGGGGGATGATCACCAATTTTTAAAAAAATTTCTTCTTGAGACAAGTTGTTAATTCCTAATTTTTCCTGAAAAAAAATTTTACTAGGTTCTCAAACTTTTTGGAAATGGGTCAAAATCTCTTTACACTCTTAAATGTTATTGATGACTGTTCATGTGGGCTATGTCTATTGTTATTTACTGTATTAGAAATTTGAATGCATAGACATTTAAAATCTCTTCATTTAAAATGTCTTTATTCATTTAAAAATGCATTACATGGGGGCAGCTAGGTTGGATAGAGCACCAGCCCTGAAGTCAGGAGGACCTGAGTTCAAATTTGACCTCAGACACTTAACGCTTCCTAGCTGTGTGACCCTGGGCAAGTCACTTAACCCCCAATTGCCTCAGCAAAAAAAAAAGGCAAAAAACAAAACAACAACAAAAACCCATTCCAAATTAATATCAAGTGATTTTTTGGAAAAACTATATTAAAAAAAGAATGATAAAAGTGACATTGTTTTGCATATTTTTGCAAATCTCTTTAAAGTCTTAATTGATAAAAGTCAGTTGGATTCTCATATCAGTTTCTACATTTAATCTAATATGATATTTGATAGGGTCCTGACTAACAAGGTGGGGTTGGCAGATAAAGACCAAAGTATTGATAAGATTACTCCCTGAGACAAGCAGGGTAGAGCATCTGTTCAATCTTATAGTCCCACCCTCTGTAGAGGTCATAATTAGCCCCACCTTGCTGTGTCTAAGTTAGAAATCCAAGTTATATCAAATCCCCAAGGTTAGATTTTCCCCTATAAAACTGTGCAGGGCCCACACCATCTTGGTTGAACCCTTTTTAGATTTAGCTTGCCATGGCAGCATTCTGCATTGCGGTATCTTTTCCCTTCCTTCTCCCCCATGCCTCATGGTGTCCTTTCCCTCATTCTCCTTTTTCTTTTCTATTGTTAACTATATGCTCTCCCAAATCTATTTCATATGTACCATTCCTGGTAGCTTTTATTTTGTCTATAACCTCTTGTCCTAAATAAACCGACCTTTTGCCAAAGAGAGTGATCACTGTGGATTTTTCACATGACCAAACTCCAACATTTGGTGCTACTCCTCAAACACATCAATGTTGTTTTAGTCAAAGCATATGAAGAAAGTCCAGCCATACACAAATGTACAGTCAGAAAAGGGATAATAGTTTAATAGTCAAATATCTTAGTAATATTATGAAAATATTTTGACCCCAAAGATCCTTTGAAAAGGTCTTGAGGGACCTCTAGGGATCATCTGATCATATTTTGAAATCTATTGCTATAAATTTACACTATTCTTCTCAATACTGCTGGATAAAATGAAATGGACCAAATGGGTAACATTAAATAGGAAAACCATCTAATGATATAGGACAACCAGTATATAGTTAATTAACATTGTAAGAGTGCTACAGAAAGATTTTTTTAAAAATACAAAATAAATGGTCCCTGTCCTCCAGGAGATTATAATTAAAAAAGGGAAGTGATATGATATAATCTATATCACAGCAGTCAAGAAAAATTATTCTGATCTGATTTTTTAAAGTCATTTACTATATCCCAGCAAAAATCTCACCTTCAACAGGAAATTTTTCCAAAGCCTCTTAATTCTAGTACTTTCCCTCTATTATTTCATATCTATCCTATATGTAGTTTGTTTGTACAAAGTTATCTGCACATAGTCTCCTTTATATTAGACTGTGAACTTCTTAGTAGTAAGAGTTATTTTTTGTCTTTCTGTTTATTACCAGAGCTTAGCACAGTGACTGGCACATAGTAGGTACTTATTAAATGTTAAATGATTGATTGCATTGAATGAACTTCAGCTAGGCACTTGCTGGAGGCAATACAAAGATGAATGACATTCTCCCATCCTCAAACAAATCATCATCTCTGAATTTATGCCAAATAACAATGACAAATGTACAATTTTTCTATTGTTGCATGACTCTTCTGCAGATATAATTGCTGGGTTAAACATGAATCTATAATTTTTGTCATTCTGATTTTTTAAATTTGGAGCTCTTGGCTGGAATGATTGTCTAGAAAGCTATAGAATATAAACAGAGCAGATAATTGAAAATTCTCGTTTCCATGTATATATCAGTCAAAGACAATTTTATATTGGGTTGCTAGGAACAAAATAACATTTTTATGACTAAAAATTCCTCAGTAAGTTTTATCCCATGAATCTCAATGATCCACTGTTTATGTTTTTTAGGGTACATTCACAAGACATTTCTTATTGAATTTCACAATCGGAGTGGAAGAGAATAATTTGGTCTTTGGTTACTTTCTCACGTTCATTTGAATAAGTCCATTTGTATGGAAGATCCTAATGCATAACATTTATGTAGGGCTTTAAAAGACAGGACATGGATCAAAAATTTCTATTTGATATATTTCAAAGATTTGTGATTTCATCACTGTGGATATAGAGACAGCAAAGTCTCTATAACTTGGTAGATGGGTGGAGAGAAGCTGTGGAAGAAGTTTCATTCACCCAGTGACTAAATTTTGTGAAGAGCATCTAACTTAGCTGGACTGATCTTTGTGGGGTTCCCTTAAAGTAGATCTTATGTGTTTCCAGACTAATAGTAACTGTCCATGCTTGCCCTCCACTGGCATAATCTTTGACAATCCATGATCTTCTTCAAGTTATGATAAGCTATCAGAGTAGGAGAGGTCTACTTAGATCATATGATCATGGGACCTTAGAAGTTCTCTAGTCCCATCTCCTCAATTTACACACGAGGAAACTGAGATTTAGAAAGATTAAATCACCTTTCCTAAGGTCACACAGGGAATACATGGCAGAGCCAGGATTCCAAACCAAGATCTTCTTACTATAATCCTATTTTTCCTAACTCAAATCACCTCTCCAAATTCACTATATAAAGTTAAATGAGAAAAGATAAGCTTCCTGGCCATTGTTCCTAGTTAGTTTCAAGGTGATAACCAAATTCATTTTATCAAAGAATATTAGAATATTTCCTAGAATAAGTAACGCCTCTTACATAGTCTGATATGTGCTTTAAATATTTATGATAAAGTCAGATACTAGTTGGACATCTGTTAATGATATAAATGCAAAACCAAGTATTTTTCTATTTACCTTGTAAAAGTTATTACTTCTAAAAACATGTTACTTATGCTAATTTGTTACAGTTAGTGCATTGCAGGCAGCTATGTGAATTTACTTGTCTTGGCAGTGCTAGAATATCCTGCCACAACACACACTGCAAAATGTTTGATGGATTTTGAAAATCTGGATGTACTAAAGGTACATCTTGTAAAAACCATAAAATAAATACATTACATTTTAAAAATCTGTTATCTTATCAGAGTAGGAAAAGTAATAATTATGGTTGAGAGTTCAACATCATTCCTTCAATCAAAGAACAAATCATTATATATTTATTAAACTCCTACAGTGTGCTAGTTGCTGAGAATAAAAAGATAAAAATGAAAATGCCCGCCCTCAAAGACCTTGCATTCAACTGGGAAAAACAAAAAATACTCTCTGAAATCTAAATGAAATTATAGGATGGGTACTCTCATCAGGGAGACACTAGCTCCTCCGAGATCAGGAAGAATCTCATGGAGAAGAATATGATGCTTGACTTGGACTTAGGAGATAGAAAAGGGAGGCAGCTTTGATCACCAGCCCTGAGGTCAGGAGGACCTGAGTTCAAATTCAGCCTCAGACACTTACCACTTCTTAGCTGTGTGACCCTGGGCAAGTCACAACCTCAATTGCCTCAGCAAAAACAAAACCAAAAAAAGGAGATAGAAAAGAATCCTAAAAAAGTGAAAACGAGAAAGGAAAGAGTCTCAAGCATGAAGTGCAACTTAGGCAAAAGCACAGAGAAGAGATAGAATGTCATCCAGTTAGGTTGGATGGAAGTGTGTGAAGGGCGATAATGTGTGATAATCATGAAAAGCTGAGTCAGAATCAGTCTTCCAGAGGAAGATACCATTATTTGATTATGTACTTTTCATGATGATGATGAAATAGCCATAAGAATCATAGAGTTGAAAGGGATCTCAAGGTTTATGTATTTTAACCTCTTCACTTTATCAACAAAGAAAATGAAACCTAGTTTGGTTAAGGAACTTGCCTTAAGGAATTCAAGTAATAAGCATGAGAAGTTGGCTTTGAATCCAGGTCATCCAACTAAAAGAAAGAGCTAGTGCTCCTTCCATCATACCACATTGCTTCTCTAATGATAATCTCATTTCATTGTGGCACTGGGTTAGATACTGCATTATATGAGTACACAGAAACAGGCTCTGAGTCTCTGATCTCCCGGTGAGTCCTTAGGACTGAATTTAATGCCATTCTAAATTTTGTTGCCTTGAATATACCCTGAAGAGCATGGCTAGAACTACATATATGGCCTTGCTTCACATTCTGAAATGATGTAGAAAAGGTAGGGTTGGGGAACAACAAATACACATATATATGCATCTATCTATCATCTATCCATCTATCTATCTATCTATCTATCTATCTATCTATCTACCTATCTATCTTCTTTTCTACATCATTGTGTGGTAATATACACACATACTCTGTGGTCAGAGGTCTTGAGTTAAAAACTTACCTGTGATACTATTACTTCTATGATTTCAGGCAAGTCACATAATCTCCCTGGACTTCAATTTCCTGATCAGCAAAATGAGGGAGTTGAATTATTTGACCGCTCATATCCTTTCCTTCATTATCATCATTATCTACATAGTCAAATAATGACATCTCCTAGAAGATTAACTTAGACTTATCTATCTAAGCTTATTGCCTATACACTCTTTGGTCCAGCCCAGTTGTCTTTATCTGTGACAGTCCATCCCTCCCATAGGTACTTCTGCAGATTACCCCTAGGTTCCCACCCCTAATGCCTGGAAAGAGACGCTAAGTAAAACACTAAACACTTGTTCCTCAAGTTAAGAACCATTTATTAAGTTCCTGAATGCAACATTCAGGATTGTACATCATAGGATCCTAAAAAATTAGAGCTGGAAGAGATATTAGGAAACTGTCTTATTCTACTGCTTTCATTCATACTTGAAAACACTGAATTTCATTGAAGTGATCCCCCTTTAGTGTTTACAATCCCCCATTGATTAAAAGCAGAGCTATTGTTTGAATCAAGTTCTCCTGACAAAATCCTAAGGTTCTGTCCATTGCTTTAGGATATCATAAGGTAAACGGTAAAAGATTGCCATGGAAACCATGGTCTAACTTGGGAAGAATCATTTTGAGGTAGAAAATACCTTTGGGAGTGCTGATGACAACATAGGGCACAGGTCACCCTTCACAATGCCAGAATAAGAGCAGGATTGAATGAGCAACTGAAAAAAGCCAGGAAACAGATAAGACAGGAAAGTACAGAGGAATTTCTTCATCCAAACTTCAAATACCTGATGTAAAATGTAAACTTTAATAAATCAAGTCCTTAGGTGCTTAAGGGGAATACATTAGCTTCCAACTGATTAAAATTCCTCATCAACGCTCAGCAAGTTAGGCTCCATAATCAATGAATGGTCACGGATTCTTCTAAGCCAAATGTTTTCTGTTTAAGAAGCTGTAGCATAAGGATAAACTTGTACAGAACGTGTTTAAACCGACTACAGCGAATTGGGCATCAGATCCAAAAATATTTTATTCAATTCATTTTATCTTTCAATAATGAAATTAGACCTACTTGGTTCGAAGTTTCTAGTACAACATGTAATTTTAAGAAGCAAATTATTAAAGAGAAATGTGATCAGAAATAAACTAAATCAAATTCCAGAGAATCTCAATGCAATGACTTTGAATGAACTTCTAATGAATAAGTGAAAAATTAAATTTAGAAGGAACAGCAAAACCAACCAAAGTTGTCCTTTTATAATTTAAGAAATATCTTTTTTTTGAGTTTAGAAAATTAACAGAGTTAAAAGGATTAAATGGCTTACTTTACCATATTTAAAAAGGAATACTTCTAAATGGATTTTGATGCTGAATGCATTTAAATATATAGAATTGCACATTGTATATGGCATAGACTTTATGGAGCATATGTTTTACATATTACATATGCTTGTTTTATATCTGCAATACATCACTGATGAATATTTATTATTTTCTTCATGCTTCATGAGACCCCTTCTTAGAAGTTCCCACGTGCACAATTTCTTCATGATATACTTTTATTTTTTTTTTTTAAGTTTCTTTCATATACCAATTTCCTTCTTTGGAAGTTTCTAATAGACTAGTAGACATAATCTAATTTGGCTTCCTTATTTTATAGATC
Organism: Antechinus flavipes; assembly: GCF_016432865.1. Taxonomy (NCBI): domain Eukaryota; kingdom Metazoa; phylum Chordata; class Mammalia; order Dasyuromorphia; family Dasyuridae; genus Antechinus; species Antechinus flavipes. The sequence continues at coordinate 43,091,375 of NC_067398.1, read as the reverse complement.
ATAGGGTCATAGGTTTAGAACTGAGTTACCGATTAATCCAACTCCCTCATTCTACAAAAGCAGTTTCCAGAGCTTGATCTATAGACTTTTGGGGTTCCCTTGGATCATTTCAGGGGGTCCTTTAGGTCAAATTATTTTCATATAAATACTATGACATTATTTATGTGACTCATATAAACAAAAGCTCTTTAGGGTCCTCAGTAATTTTTAAAGGTATAAAGAGGTACTGATTCCAAAAAGTTCAGCCACTCTATGGTTTAAAAAAGTAAGGCCCACGAAGATTAATTAACTTGGTTCCATGTCATACAAGTATACGAAGGCAGACCCATGACTAGATGAGGAAACTCACAGAAATACAGACTTTTGGAGTTAGAAAGAATCCCAGGAGTCATCTGGTTCAACTGATACCTGAACAAGCATCACTTTAAAGGTCTGCAAACTGCTTTATCACATATTATTTCATTTGATCCTTTCAATAATCCTGGGAGGTAAGTGCCACTATTATCCCTATTTCACAGATGAGGAAACTGAGGCAGACAGAGGTGACATGATTTGCTTGGGGTCACATAACTAGCAAGTATCTGAATCTGCATTTGAACTCAGGTCTTTCAGATTCTAGGTAGTCTATCTACTGCACGGATCTACTTATTTGAAAGTTGTTGTGAAATCAAAAGACTTTTCAACTGATTAGATATGGGAGATTAGAGAGAAAAATCAAGATGAATCAGAGGTTGTGATAATAACTATCATGGGAGACCTTCCCACTCTTCTCTCCTTCAGGCTACACTTGCCCATTTCTTTTCCTTTAATTGATCCTCCATTATCATCTTCTGGTCTTTCACCTTGCTGATCTCTTCCCTCTCAAGATTTCATTCTGCTTCTTAGGCATCCAGAATGTCATCAGTCGAAATCTACTAAAGTGGGATTATTACATCCTTGATTTTGGTCAACAATCCTTTCATTGCAGTTTAAGATTACATTTGCTTGGTTGATTGGTTTTTCCCGGAACTGATTTCTAAGCACACCTCCCCTATCCAAGGCTCCCTTGACAAACTCTGACTCTCAGTTTCCAGATAAGTGACTGATAGAAACGTGGAGCACAAGTCTTTAACGTCCATTCCTACTTAGTTCCTTGAAAAACATCTCTAGAAGGTTACATAGCAATATTTAATGAGTCTTAACATAGCTGGAGAGCCTACAATTTCTTAGTGTTGGGACCTGGTAATGATTTAGTACAGTATTCTATAAATGATGAAATTCTATTCAAGAAAAAGAATGAATTATATTCTTGAGAACAAAACTATTCACCAGTGGTGACTCAAATATGTCCTGACAAGAAATCACTGTGTACTGCACAGAACATATTTTATATTATTGTGGCATATTGTCTAATGTAAAAGGGGGTCAAAAAAAAAAAAAAGACAAAGTTTGAGATTTGTCCCAGAATCCCCTAGGACTATCACTAAAAGACATAACTCTCAACATTACCTAAGGCAGGCTGTTTTTTTGTTGTTTGTGGGTTTTTTGTATTCAATTAGAAACAGCAGTAGGCTGGTTATATAATGTGATTAATTGCAATATTATAGTGAAAAAATATAGGGCATACAGGACTTAGACATTCACATGCAAAGTCATGTGTGGGAGTGAAGGAGGGAGTTAAACAGCAAGATCAGTTTGATTATGCACTTTTTTGTGCGAGTGATTTATTCTCTCTGCAGCTTGATAAAAATAATGAATACATAGCTTAGAATGATCAAATAAATATCCTTCAAATGAATGAATTTCACAATTTCATATATTTTATAAAGCAGTTATAAACCATACTAAGACTGCACTCAATTGATGGAAGCCTGTTGCTTATTTTGATCTCTTCTGCTTGATTTGATTTAATAAAGTCAAGTTTGTAGAAAATGGAAATTTTTATTTGTTTTTACTTATTTACCTTGTAAAGTGGTAAATATACATGGACAAAAGGACAAGTCTCCTACAATTCCTAGGAAAGACATTATGGTAATCATAGCTTTTCCCAGGATATGATGCATTCATAAGTGATACAATATATTTAACAAGTAGAAATATAGATGTATTCCAAAGGCTTAGAAGAAATCACAAAGAAATGTTGTCATCAGATCACATAGATTGGAGAAGCTTGAAGGAATCTTAAAGATCTCTTCATTTTATAGAGGAAGAAAGTGACTTTTTCAAAGTCACAGTCAATCAAAGGCAGAATTTTCATGAAACTCATCATCTGATTCCAAATCTAGTAGTTTTTCTTTCATTGTACTGCTACCTTTTAATATATTTATAGATGGTATATATAAATTTGAAATAAAAGCAAAATCAAGATATCCTTGATATTTTTTTTTTTAGAATTTACTTTTCCTTTCAGAATGTTGTTCCTGAAACTATAATTATATGAAAAAAATGAGGTTCAATATCCCCAGTCATAAAAATACATATAATATGTTCATTTGGGACAGATCTTTAATTGTTCATAAAATGTTTTATTCTTCAGAAAACAGTATAAATGCTGAAGAGAAAAAGTAGGCCTATATGTTCTGTAATGTAGATCTTTTTATTATTCATAATCTTAAACTAAGAATGAGTAAACAGCCCCCAAGAAATTTTCCAGGCTCTTCCTAGTAAAGGAAGCTTTTTGGAGTATGAATATTTAACTACTCCATGTGATAAATTATTACCAATGGTCTAAACTCCTTCCTGAGAAAGCCAAGAAAAAGAGAAAGTAAAGTAGGGATCAGATTATGACCAGAGGATGTAAAGGCCATTGTGTATGCCAGCTAAATTAAGTGCTACTGCCCTAAAATGGTACTCTATTTAATCTTTTTTTTTTCCTGAAATGACAATTGTGAAGCAATCTCCATAAGATTATTTGAATATATCCAGCTTACAAGAGACCACATGTTGATGTCATGAGATGTCTTTGCAATTAATTAAAAACTAACGAGCTTTGTAAAAGAGATGTCCATCAACTGGGGAAAGGCTAAACAGGTGAATGCAATGGAATAGTTCTGTATCAAAAAAATGATGAAAATTATGAACTGATGCAAAATGAAGTAACCAGGACCTGGAAAACAATATATGCAATCATTACAATAACATATATGGAAAGAAACAACAACAACAACAAAAATTGTAATTGAATGCTATGAAATTATAATAACCAACTTTGACCCCAAAGAAAAGGTATTTCCCTCCCTTCTTCGCAGAAGTAGGGAACTATGGATATGAAATCCCGCATATAATACTAGACACTTTTTATATGTGCTATTTAGTTTTGCTAAAATATTTTTGTTTTTGTCTTTAATTCTTTGTTATAAGGGATAACTCTCTGGGGTGGAAAGAGAATCACACACTGAGAAATGTAGATGAAATAAAAACAATATCAGTAAAATGCATTTGCTATCTTTATTAAAATGTTTATTATTCATTTCTGGATACCATGGCTAATAGGATTTAACAACAGAAACTACCAAATGTCAGTGCTTCAGATGCTGAAAATTATTAGTGGAGAAACAAAAGAAACATGGACCAGAGTTTATGGGACATAAAGGCAGTGATATAACTCCCCCAAGGACATCTTATTCTTTTGTATATCCCCTTAGATCTTAGCACTGGGCTCACTACATACTTTTTCTAGCAGAGTTTCATAGTCTATTGCTTCTATTTCTCTACAAATTGTTTTTCCCAAAAAACTACATTTAAGAGAAAAAAAAATGTTATAATTGAAAGGGGAACAAATGGACTAGACATTTTCTGGATAGGAAAAAATAGCTAGTGCTAGAATTCAATTCAAATTTAATAATTGTATAATATCTTAATTTAAAATACCTGCCTCTTTCCTTTTTTTCCCCTATAACATTCCAATGTGTTCTGTGCTTTTTGAATTGACAAAGCTATTGATTCTCACTAACACAATGGTTTCCCAAGGTTCAACACAGAAAAAGTTTTTCTCAACTAGTGTTTATCAACAACCAACCATGTCAACAAGCATTTATTATATGCCTACCATATTCCAGATGCCATTATAATTGTGAGGGACACAAAGAAAGGCAAAATTACCAATGTATTTTCTATTAAATGTAGTCATTTCCAGAGTATAATAATGGGAGAGAATTCTGTTCCTAGGAAGTGGTCAGTGATCTTACAACATGAATGCTGAAGTGAAGGTCAATTAGGTAAAAATAAATTGTGACACAAAAAGAGTTTTAAAAGATAAACTTTTCATAGAAACAGATTTATTTGGCTCTTTCCACAGCTTTGGGCTGATGAGCTCAGTTTCACTTTGTAATGCTTCATGTTTCTGTGCTTTTTTTCCCAATATAATCAAATCATTCAATTTTTCAAAAATCCATGGCAATGGTTACATGATAATATTTATGAAATAGTATTAATTATTAAGGGTTGAGAAAGAGGAAAAGAGATCTAAAAGAGCTTTTTACAGTGAAGAGGAAAATAAAGGAGGTAGGAGGGAAGGAGTGAACCTTACTAACAAAGACACTCAGCTGGATATAGAAATTTATTATACCAACAGGAGCATAGAAGGAGAAGAGGACCAGGCAAGGGGGGCAGGGATGATAGGAGAGATGGTAGATTGGAGTAAGTAATAGACAGAAGCAAAACTCTTTTGAGGATGAACAGGGTGAAAGGAGAGAATAGGATAAATGGGGAAAATAAGATAGAGGGAAACACACTAATCATAACTGTGAAAATATTTTTACAGCAAGTTTATCTGATAAAGATGTCATTTCTCAAATATATAGAGAACGGATTCAAATTTACAGAAATAGGAGCCATTCCTCAATTGATAAATGGTCAAAGGATATGAACCAGCAGTTTTTAGATAAAGTAATCTATAAGCACATGAAAAAGTGCTCTAGATCACTGTTAATTAAAGAAATACAAATTAAAACCACTCTGAGTTTCCACATTATACCTATCAAATTGATTAATATGACAGATAATGAAAATGACAAAGACTGGAATGGACGTAGAAAAATTAAGACACTAATGTGTTATTGGTGAAGTTGATTACTGATTCAAATATACTATAGAGCAATTTGGAACTATGCCCAAAAGATAATAAAACCTTTGACCAAACAATACCACTACTAGGTCTGTAGCCCAAAGAGAGTAAAACAAAACAAAAAAAGGACCAATATGAATAAAAGAAAATTAGTGTTCAGAGTAAACTAAACATACTTCTATGAATGAATGTAGAGTTAATGAGAATAAAAGAACAATTTATATAGTAACATCATGATTATATAGACCAATAACTTTGAAAATGTTAATAAATGCAATGATAAATGCATGACTAACCATTATTCCAGAAGAGTGATGATGAAGCATTGCTACCCACTTCTCCACAAAGTGATGATATACTAATGGCTAGTGTGGGAATCTATTCTGGATAGATAAATTACTATCTAATTTGCTGAATCACTGCCTAACAATCATTATACAACACACTTCTAGAATGTGGTAAATGTCAAGTGAATTTTGGAGGGTGGGTATTAGAGAAATTCATAGGAAAAACATATCCTTGTGTGATTCTGGATAAATTCTGCTTGACTAAGTACATTTCTTTCAAGAGTTTTGCTTTTTATTTTTATCAATGGATGCAGGAGGAGATAGGATGAGAAAATAAATGCTTGTTAATAATAATATATGTATGTATGTGTATATATATATATCTTTTAAAAAAGAATGTAAGTTTAAGGATAGGGACTGTACTTAGCATATTGCCTGGCCTATAATAAGTGCTTAATAAATGTCCTGTCTTTTATCTCTTCATCTATCTACAAGCCTATCTGTCAGTCTATCCATCTCTCTACTTATCTATAACTATATCCTAGAAACATCCTCCAGCTGTTATTGTGACTGATGCTTCTCTCTGTCCCTGTCTCTTTGTCTCTCTTTCTCTGTTTTGTTGTCTCTGTTTCTTTGTCTATCTTTTTCTCTTTCTCTGTCTCTTTTAACCTTTAACTGGCTCACATCTCAAAGAGTGTCTGATTTATGACTACTTGGTAAAACTTCGACAACAACAGTGAATTTATTTAGCTTACTGCTTCTGTTTTATTGTCCCATGCAGCTGATATAATGGCTCATTACTAAGTGTTTCTCAACTATTTTAATTTTGCGTACTGATTATTTGAATTTTAAAAATACCCAATGATAATGTTAATATTAGCACTAGATAGATATTTTTGCCATGTATAGTTTGGTAAGGGGGTAAGAGGGACCTGTGGTTAATCAACTGATTAGCTTGTTTGATCAACAGAATGCTTGAGAGTGTTTTATGAAATTGTTTACTTCATCAACTTTATTTACAATCTATTTTTATGCTTCTTAACTTTGCAGACAAAAGAAGCCATGTTAATACAGGGACCTTTGCCCTGTGCTAAAACTCTCATGATCTAATCTCACCTTTAATCAGACAGCTTTATACCCAGAGCCTTTGAATTATTCTCCATTCACCAAACAAGAGAAGGGGAGAAAGGGGAGCCTTCAAGAGAAGATCATGTTCTCTTCCAAATTGTAATCAATGGAGAGGAGTATGATCAATTCCTCTAGTTCTCTAAAAAGAGATGAAGATGAAAAGTATTCCTTATCCAAACTATCTTTCACTGTAATCTCTTCTGGGAATCACTAACATTTAGTATACTTAAAATCCTATGACTTTATCAAAGTGGATGTTTCCTCCAATTATATAGCTAGTATCCATGCTTGCCCTTCCTTTGCATTTATCCATGTTATCCCATAAATCCATCCCAGGAAGGTTCACCTAACATTCTGAGTGCCCTTTCTACTTTACTTCTATATTTAAGATATTAAAGTAGTCTGGTTATCTTTTGTACTCAATTTGCACTATTTAGTTTTTTGAAAGAAAATGTTTGCTGCTGTAATGGAGTAATACTGACACAGAGTTCAGGTTGAAGAGGGATTCTCAAAGAATGGTGAAATTCTCCGGATGTTTCTTCTGTGTATGATATTGTGTTGATTACATAAACACAAGAATACTGCAAAGACTCTTAAAAAAGCTCAGTTCCTAGGCATAATCTGGTAAATGTTTAATGACCAACTCCCAGAGGAGAGGGAGATGATCACATTACAAACTTTTAAATTTAATCTGCATTATTAACATTTTCTTTATCACTTTCTTGAATCTATACAATCAATAAAACATATAAATCAAGCCCTGATTTGTAGCTTGCTACAAATAATTTGAAATGTAATGTTTTCTATAGTTTTTTTTTTAAGAAGTTAATTTTATTTTTTTTTAATGAGCAAAAATCTTCTTTCCTTCATGATTCTTTTCACCCATCACAGTAGGAAAAAGAGGGAAGAAAAATAAAACACACACACACAGAGTCAACATACTGGTAATTTGGTTTTCCCCTTTCTTTCTCTTTTACTAAGGTTTATCTCTTTAAAAAAAAAACAGCTTGTGGTTTTGATTATTAATTCAATGTGGACTTTTTTTTTCTTGCTTTCAATTTTGTTAATCTCATCTTTGATTTGTAAATATTTTTATTCTGGCATTTAATTGGAATGTTTCTATTTGTTGTTTTGCTATCTTTTTTATTTTTATTTATTTATTTATGCATGAATTCATTCATTCCTTTATTTATTTATTTACTCGATCATCCATCACTTATTTATCTATCTATCTATCTATCTATCTATCTATTTATTTATTTGTATGCTCATTTATTTATTTGTTTACTTTTGCTGAGGCAGTTGGGGTTAAGTGACTTGCCCAGTTCTCACAGCCAGGAAATGTTAACTATCTGAGTTCAAATTTGAACTCAGGTCCTCCTGACTTCAGGGCTGGTGCTCTGTCCACTACACTAACTAGCTGCCCCTTTTTGTTATCTTAAAAAAAAACATGCCAAATTCTTTGATTTGTTCTCTCTCTATCTCTCTCTTATTTGATGAAAGTGTTCAGAGATATAAATTTTCCTTCTGAACCACTTCGATTGTCTCCTCCTTCCTCCCCCTACCCCCAATTTGGTATACTGCCATTATCTTTAATGAAATTATCTACTGTTTCTTTGACCTGCTGATTTTTTAGGATTTTTTTTTTTAGTCTTCAATTAATTTTCAAATTTTAAAAATGGTTCTTTAGAATATAGTTCAGTGGGGACCAAGAAGAGCCAAATATGTTTGAACAACCAATTTAACTTGATGTTCATTTTTTCCCCATGTAAGATTCTGTTTTTTTGGATAAATGATTCTTGGTTGTAAGCCTTTATCTTTGGCCTTTTGGAATACTGTATTCCAGAGTCTCTGCTCCTTGATAATGGTAGCTGCTAAATCCTGCATGATCTTGACTGATTCCTAAATACCTTTTCTTTCTAGCTATTTAAAGTAATATCTCTTTGACCTGGATGCTCTATATTTTAGCTATGAGATACCTGAGAATTTTTATTTAAGAGTACATTTCAGGAAGTAACAAGTATATTCCTTCTGTTTTAACTTTATCCTTTGATTCTAGTCTTCTGAATACTTTTTGTTAATAATTTGTTCAAATATAATGTGTAGGTTTTTTTTTGGGGGGGGTAATGTCTTTCAGATAGTCAAATAACCCTAAAGATATCTCTCTCTTAAAATTCTCTGTAGCCTGACCTTTTCCTATTTTCCCACTTTTCTTATATCTTACTCCTGGTCACATACCCTTGCAATTCAGTGACACTGGCCTCCTTGCTATTTCTTGTATTTCTTTCTCTGGACGCCAAATATTTTTATAAGCTGTGTCCCATGCTTGGAATGCTCTCCCTTCTAATCTCCATCCCCCTATACTGCCTGATCTTCTTTACATTTTAGCTAAATTCTCTTTCTATGTGAAATCTTTCCCAGGCTTTAATCTTAGTGCCTTCCAATTTATACTATTTATACCATATATAAGCTTGTTGTTTATAAGCTAATTTTTTTCATGTTGTTTTCTCCATTAGTGTGGCTCTTTGATAGCAGGAACTGTTTTTTCCTTTTAGTGGGGAGTGGCAGTTCAGGGGACGGGGGAGGTATTCTCAATGCTTAACACAGTGCCTGGCACATAGTAGGCACCTAATGTTATTAAATAACTGATTATCTCAATCTATTTTGCAGTGGTTTCTTTTGATATGAAATATTTTACATTCTCTTTTGTGAGTCTTTTAACTTTTGATTTGGTTGTTCATAAAGTCATTGATTTCTTTTTTAGTCCATCCTTATTTTGAAAGAATCTTTTCTTTAAATAAAACTTTTTGCCTTTTATTCTAAAGCTCTTAATTTTCTGTCAAGACTTTCCTCTAAAGCTAGTGTTTTCTTTCCATTCTTTCTTCTAAAGCTTTTATTTCTTTGTAAAAATCACTTAAAACTTAAAAAAAAAACCCTGTTTAAAATTTTTTTCCAAAAATTGAAATTGAACCTGTCTCCAAACTGTTTTTCTTTGAGGATTTGCTTGTGGATCCTTTGGACTTAATGGACATTTCTGCCCTTTTCCATAATAGATGGGATAACAAAAACAACAATAATGATAAATTCTCTTTTGTTGACTCATTTTTCCAGCTCTCCCAAATTGGTACTTTTTGTTAAAGTTGGGCTTTGCATATTTCTGAAGGCCTGGGCCTTATTTGATTCTGTTGGTATTTTAGGGTCTTACTGTTACTTTCCTCAGTTATAGTTTCACATTCTTTAATGTATTCAGGGGTAGTTCAGCTCTCGGATCTACAACTTTTAGCACACCCAAACAGCCTCATCTAGACAGAGTAAAGTCTGATTATTATTTTCTTCATCTGAGCTTGAAGGAGCTTTTTGAATTCCTGACCTAGGTTTGGGTCTGGGCTACACAATTGCACATTTGCCCCTGACTGGAGTGCTAGTAGGTTTCTTCTGTTTTTCCCAGTTCCTGTCAGCTGGCTGGAAGGCTCAAGTAGATTTAGAATTGCAGGTTCCCTCTTGATCTGAGCTTCTTGCTCTCTTAGTGCAGACTTCAAACTGCTATACAATCCTGCTTTGGGGCAGAGTCATTCAGATACTGCTCTGTTCTCTTCCATTATGCAATCTTGGTCCAGTATGCAATCTGAGATACACAACTACTTAGTCCCCAGGTGCCGGTCTCTTTCTCAATCCACACTGGATGTGTAGTTTAGTTTTGGGGTCAGAGCAACAGGGCTACCATGTGGCTCTCATTACTGTTCCTTGAACAGTCTCATGCCTATCTCTTCTGGATCAGGGACTATTTCTTTCCCTAGTATACAGCTATAGGGCTCACTTCCGTCCCAGTGATGTAATGCTTTGTAGCTGACTTCCTGGCAAGACCATGTCTCCAGAACTCTGTTTCCTTGTGTTGCACGAGGCTGGAAAAGTAACTTACTGTGAATTTTTCTTGAGTTTTCCAGTTACAACTTAGTTGAGCACTCTTTCTGAGTCTTGTTGTAGTCATTGTTGGATAGACCAAAGCCAAATTTTTTCTTACTCTGCCATCTTTGCTGGGCTTGCAATATAGTTTTTGGAAAAGCCATTTAATATTTTTAAAGAGGCATTCAATTTATATGAGTTTTGTTTTGTTTTGAATTGTGCTAATGACTTCTTCCTTTATGGGGCAGCATTTGAGACAGCCAGAGAAGAGATGTTATCAGCGCAGAAGAAAGTGGAGGATAGAATTAGTTAAGAAACACAGAGGGTTATAAAGGACAGACCAGCTACCTATTCAGAGAAAAGATGTCAGTGTAAAGCAGGGGGCCAATAGGGAACAAAATGTCCAGGGAAATGACAGAAAAATGATCACTCTTCCCAGATATGTAGGAAGTTGAAAGAGGATAAGGTAGAATGGCAATTCAGCATATTTTAAGGGAAAATAAAGTCCAGAAACAGCTGAGATCACAATCTTTTACCAATTGTGTGTCAATTATAACTTGCTCTAGTCAACATACATTCATATTGCCTGTTTATCTTAATGGATAAAGGATGTGATGAGCCTATATGTTCCTGAGCACCTTTGATAAGATTATTTCTATAGCCAGACTTCTTGAATATTTCTGCCTTCACTACACTTACGCCTTTCTCTTCTTGTGATTGTGATTTCTCATCTTAGTTCTTGCCTTTGTAGCCAACAATCAAGAGAATTATATAATTCAAAACATAGTAACATATGTTCTGGACTGTCAGCTTCCAATGACAGTCTTTTCGATTGAAAAAAAATCGTTATTCCACACATTTAAAGTTCAACCTTATGCTTTCTACTAACATTTTTACCTTTATTTAAACAGTCCATCTAAAGTCCAAAAGTACACATGTAAATTCTAGGAACATACTGACCCTTTACTGTAATCCCAAAATGGAAATTTGCCTGAATTAACACAAAGGTTACTTCTGAGAAATAAATCTTGCATAAAACCACTCTAAGCAACTACTGGACTCTCCCTTTCACTCTTCTCCATCTGGTCTTTCTACAAATAAGAATGGCTTTAGGGATATTAGAAAATGTAGTTCTCAGGATGGCTGCCAAGTCCTACCTGTCTCAAGCTTTTGTTGCTCAGCAACCCATTCTATTTGATTTTTATTTAGTGGGGTCTGTGAACACATGGCAACTCATCCTGAGTAACAGACCCTTGGTTAACAAATGTCTGTGAAGCATCTACTATGTGAATGGTATTGTGATGTGTCACTCTTACTTCCAAGAAACTCTCTTTCATTTCCTTTGTTCTTTTGTGTCTCTTACTTCTATCTTTGCTTCTGTTATAGTGGCTGGAATAATCATAATTCAAAATAGGAACTAGAAACTCAAACTATATCTTAAGTTAAGGCTAGACTTAAACTGATAGCAACACTGAACAATACAATTAGGTCAGTTCACCACAACCTTTTTTTGGGGTGGAGCAATCATTTAACAGGGAACCCGAAACACTTGTTTTGCCACTCTTGTGTGGTTAGGTGAACCTCTAGAGAACTGAATACCCGACTTGGATTATCCAGTTATATATCTCAATTTGAGGTCAATTTTAACAAGGTATATCACTTGAATATTCTTTCACTGTTTGATCAGAAGTCAATTTTGCTAATTAATCTCAGTACATGTGTTATTTCTAGATGAAAACTGGTTACATCTTATTATTCCTGTTACTCTGGAGCCATTTAAGGCAGTTCTTAAGGCCTACTTCTCTTGTATTCTCTGACTTTGTCATAAACAGATACATATACAGGGCACAATGTACCGTGGGATAATAGCACTTCCTTATTTGTCCAGTTTGTTTGCATGTTTGTATAGAAGCTTACTATAGGCTCCTTTAAAAAAGCTATTCTAAAAGCATGTCCTCTTTTCTGTGACACAGATCTATTTCATGATATGGATCCATAGTTTGATATTTTCTTATAGAGTGATTAAAAGATGTAATTGCCCACCTCCTTCTCCCTCTCCCCTTCCCCTTCAGCAGTTTCAGCCCTTTTTTGGAATTTAGCAGATTATTTTAAAATAAGTCACTTATTTTCTAGATTAAATTAGAACAGTATCCCAGGATCATGACTCTAGGAATCTTAGCGATAATCTAATCCAAACTCTGTTATTTTACAAATTAGAAAAGTAGAGGTCCAAAAGAGGAAATGTTTTGCCTAAAGCCTCACAGACTACAGTAAATGGCAAAATTTAGTTGGAAAGCTAGGACAGATGATTGATTCCAACTCCAGATACCTTATTTTATTATTATATACTTATAGGTGTTCCCTTGTTTTAAGAAATCTTGATTAAAAAATGTAAAAATCAAAATCAGATTTCCTAAACAGATAAGTGAAAAGGTGGTCATTTTAATTATGATTTGATTCTTTCCATTTACTAAGAGTTCCTTTAAAGAGTAGTTCCCCTTGTGCAAAATTTAGATATGTGGCTTGCATACATAAAATGTTACGAGTCATTTGCCAACTAATCAACCAAAAACTTTATGCAGAGTGCTAAAAGGAGTAGACAAATTAACAAATTTAAGTGACCAAACATTGTAGGAGCATGTATAAATTGTGGTACTCTTTTACTATGTAGCTTCCAGAAAGGCTGTATAGAGTAGCAAGAAACAATGAAATTTTAGATTCAGAATGAGAAGTCCCAGGTTCTAATCCTGTCTTTTTTACTAAACAGTTGTGTGAACTTAAACAACTCCCTGAACCACTGTAGGCCTTCAGTTTCCTCATGTGAAAATTAAGGAATTGGATTAAAAACCTCAGAGGTACTTTTCAGTTATAAAATTGTATGATTTCCTGAGATTGTTAGTAATGATCTAAAAAGCTAACATTACAGAATTAAAACCATCAGTTCTGGAAGAACTGAATGAAGATGCAAATAAAGGGAAAGATCTCTAAAGCTTAAAAGGAAAAAGACATCAAATGGAAAATTACTGAACAATGACAGCCAACTAATAAAACACTCTGCATATATCTTACAGATTTTCAGGCCTATTTTTCTTTTTCTAGTCCTGATGTCTAATTTTAACAGCTTCTACTGATTTGGTTCAGTAGCTCACTCTCTGTTTTAGAGTATTATAGTGTTATCTTGGGAGTACTGAGGGGTTAAGTGCTTTGCCCAGATACACAGCTAGTATCTAAGACTTGATAACTTCAACAATGAACTTTAGTAAATGAGAATTTAAAAAATTACCAAAAAACTAATACAGAAGGAAGGAAGTTATTCCCTGAGTTACACATCATTTTTTCAAAAATAGAAAATGCCTTCCTGTTCTCACAAAACAGCAATTTGACTAATTACATTCTCTTCAAGTAATGTGATTCCCAATAGAATTAAGATTTACACATAGCATATTGGACTTCTTGTCCTCCAATATGTGATTTTAATTGAAATGAGATCTGTATCTACATGGTTATGGAACTCTATGTAAGTTTTCTTGGAGTAAAAGGTATAAATAAAAGATTACTAGTTCTCATTCAAAACTTATCCTAGAAAATATACAGTTAAAAAAAAAAATTAAGATGCTATTGCCAGAACCAGGTTAAATACATAACTCCTTTAGAATGGTATGAATACTGTACTTGTTTAAACTGTAACCAGTAAGACTTTTTTTTTTTTTAGGTATAAAGTGTTATGCAACTTCAATAATGGTAGGTTATTCATGGTCTTTTTTTTTTTCCATTTCCAATCCATTTCCCTAGGGGATAAATTATAACCTGAAAGGCCAAATGGTTGATCATAAAGGAATTACATTTAAAGAAAAAGGTATCGCAATTAGAAATGATACAAGCATCAGAAGATAAAATCTAAGCAGTTTCATAATAATTTATTTTTCAATCAAATACTTATCACATAACAGTAATTGTATATATAGCTTTTGGGAGGTAGGATTTCAAGGGAAAAAATTTAATACCTAATACCAAGAACAGGTCAACGTCCTGACCACAGAGAGGCAGCCTAGTGAAGTGATCAAAGTATCAGGCTTAAGTCAAGGTACCTAGTTTTGACTCTGGGCTCTGACATGAATCTGAGTAAGTCATTTAACTGCTGTGTGTATCATTTTCCTCAGATTTTACAAAAGGAGATAGTAATCCCTACTTCATAGAAGTGAGATGAGGAAAGAATTACATAAGCTATTATTATTACTGCAGAATGGAAAGTAAGCACATAAATAACCTATGTTCCTATTTACACATCTATTTCCAAAATTAATTATTTATTTTAAACAAAGATCTTGCCTTGATTGAAGCTGTTAGAAAGTAAAAGTGTTGGCTGTTGATAAAAGGAAATAACACTCTAAATATAAAGAATGATTAGATGAACCCAAATACACCTTAATTTTCTATTATTCCATATTGGAAAATCAAATTTTCCAATCAACTCTAGTCTTTTCATCATGAATGCCTGAAAAATCTTCTATTCCATTGGAAGACAACCTTTTCCTCTGAAGGATTATACTCAATTTTGCTGAGTAAGAATTACAACCGTTAGACTATCTACAAATATAAATTCACATACTGATTACTTGATTCAGTGAATCAATGTGGTTATAATTGTCAAATACAAATTTACAACTATTCCAGAGATTGGCCTGACATTCACACAGGAAGAGCCAATTGGACCAAAAAATGACTATTATCCAAACTAGGACATAAATTGGGCTGTTCATTGAGTTGCTTCATTAGTACCTAGACCTTGGACAGATACTCTAAGTAAATAATGAGCCATCTCCACAATGAGAGATCAGGAAAACAGCAAGCTGCTTTGCTTTTGAAAACCTAGATGATACTTTTCAATAATCCCAAATTATGTAACAAAATCCCATATTTTTTATCTCAGCACTTTCCACTGATTCTGGGACACTGTAAGCATCATAAAATATCACACATTCCAAAAAATCAAATTATCAGTGGCCCAAAAGACAATGGAGAGACACATGGTGAATAGATTGCTGCATAAAACAAATGATCATATATACAAGAAAGGGCAAAAGGAAGAATATTTGGCAAAATGAATGAACCAAAAAAGATTAGGCTGGTCATGTCATGAGAGCAAGGGATAAGAAGAGAGAGTTTGAATGACACTCATTGGTAGCCATAAAAGCTTAAAAGATCAAAGGAAGTCTTCTAGTGATTTTGATGGATGCTTTTTGGAAGACATTGAAAACAATCACAAACAATGCTGGATTAGGTGTATTGTGAGTTTTCGTTTTCAGTTGTTCTATAGTAATGTCATGGGAAGGAGGAATGATGACAATGATGATGATGATAAAGAAAAAGTGAAGAAGATTTGTGTATGCTGAGTAAACCTCCTGGTATGACTTCATGGAAGGGAATGAGCAAGAGTTGTAAGGGATAGGCAGGCCTGCATAGGTTGCTGCTTTTACTACTGAAGGGACCACTCATGAGATCTCAAATCCCCTGGAGTGCTAGATCACAAGGCTAACTATTCCCTCATTAATAAAAGATGAAATGGCAAAGTTTATAATCATCATTTGTGAATTTAAAAAATCTTTTCAATAGACAATCAAGATTATGACAATATTGTATTGATCAAGATCAGTTATCTTTTTTAAAAATAATTTTTACTGATATCCCTATCTTCCCCCCCTCACTTGCAAGTCATTCCATTTAACAAAAATTGACTTAAAAGAGAGAAAAAATATATAGCTAAAAAAAAAAAAAAGATTTTGGAGATATCCATGGACTCTTATCTCCTGATTATTTTCTGCCTGTTTCCATGTACATTGATGTTATTGGACCACCTTATTTCATCTTTTGGGACTATTTTTTCCTTTAACTTTTTAGTCAGTTGGCGCCACAGCTTTTTCTCCTAATTATTCTTCTTTCTTCCTCTCTTCCCAATCTTTCATTTTCAGTTTGGCCTTGTCTTTCCTTCTTCATTTGCTGTTGCTTCTGCCAAAGTCCTATTTTAGACAAATTGGGGCCAAATCCTTGCAAGGCTATTATCTGCAATGTCAAACAAGTCAAGGCATGACTTAATCACGCTGTTAGCACAGTGCATCTCACCTAACCATGTTTCAAAAACCCTGCACGGACTGCTGGGGCTGGGATAAGGCATTGTCCAAGGTACAAATAAAGTGACTAGAAACTAAAAAAAGCTACTGTCCTCTTAAGTGAATACTGCTCCTCCCTCTCTCTTCCATTCCCCTTACTTTAAGACCTTGTGACCTGGCTTTATGTTGTAATGGAGAGAATATTAGAATTTTAATCAGAACATTTTATTCAAAGTTAAGAGTTTGGCTCTGACAGGTCATTCTTTTGGACCACTCTTTCCCCATCTGCAAAATCAGGTGGGGTGGCTTAGACCATTTCTAAGAGTGTCTTAGGCTCTATATCCTATATTTCTAGGGCTTGTGTCCTTTGGCCAACTATTTGAAGAGCAGTCATGTGCATGTAAAGGAGGGGAAAAAGCCAGAGTGGTGTTTTTTCTCTTAGAATATTTCATCATCCATCTCCCATCTCTTAGCCTTTGTCCAGCTACCCCTTCTTCCCCAGGCCATTTCTTGTTGAGTTCCTAGTTGTCAAAGATCAGCCGGTGAGCCATATTCTACATGAAGCTTTTCCTGCAGGTGCTTTCCCAAGGAGCTCACAGTTTAATGGGAGAGACAATAAGCAAGCAAATATGTACAAAAAAGGCTATGGAAGGAAAATTAGGAAATAATTAATGAACGGAAGGCACTGGAATTAGGAGGGGGTGGGAAAAGCTTCCTGTAAAAAGAATGTTTTTTTTATTGAAACTTAAAGGAATCTTTCACAGGATCCAAGAGTACCTGTCAGGGAAATAAGACTGAAAAGGAGGGAATTAGATTATGAAGGGCTTTGCAAGCCAAAAGGAAAATTTTATATTTGTTATTGGAGTTAATAGGGAGTCACTGGAGTTTATTGAATAGGAATGAAGACATGGGCATTTGCACTTAAAAAAAATCATTTTCGTAGCTGAATAGAGGATGAATGGGAGACTTCAAGAATTCAATTAAAAGTGTTTCTTAATAAAGTGCCTCCTGCATGCTAGATACTGTGCTAGCACCTAGCGAGACAAAGAGAATAATGAAAACTCTTTTTACTCCTCTCCCCCTGAAGGAACTTCCGTTATATAAAGGATGCAAATGGGAACACAAAAACAAAATAGTCGAAACATACAAAAGCTTCTTGGGAGCGGGGGAGCAGCGATCAGAGAGACTTATGGGAGGTGAGCCTTGAACTGCGGGTGTCCTTTTTAAAACTTCCGGTCCATTGGGACAGAAGGGAGTGTTGCCTGGGGACTTCCTCTGAAAAGAGTTTCTAAGAGCACAAAACAAAAATCCACAAGCCTACGAAAGAAACATTATTTTGAATTAGCTACTTTGCAATATTTCCGATTTTTCTGAAATAATGATTGCATTACAAAAGCCAGTTCGGAGTCTTCGGGGGCATTTAGAGTTTCAGGGCTTTGCGCAGCGCCTGATACATTGTAGCTATAGATGGGAAGCTGGCTGACTGCCGGCACTTGTGCAAAGCTGCAGGACAAGTAGGGCGGACTTGACACTGAGTAGGCGCTTAATAATTTCCTAATACTTGTATAGGGATCCGAACTCAGGCCTTGGGGATCTCCCCAGACCATGTGCAGTAAGTATCTCTCGGGGGCTACGCTGCTCCCTGGAGCTCAGCGGCTACCCGAGGACACGAAGTCCGGGGCAGGGCCTCCCCTTCCCCAGCGCGCACGCGCACAAAGCTCTAGCAGAGTCCAATGTGCAGAGCCACGTGCAGACTTGAGGTGGGAGGGGGAGAAGAGAACCCAGAGCCAGCCAGAGGCGGGGGGGGGGGACGCCTTAGAGGACTTCGGTGCGCGAGGCTTTGACGAGAGGGGGGCGGGGAGGGACGGAAGCGAGCCAAAAGGCGCATGGAGGGGGGCGGGGAATACATGGAGAGGAGGAGGAGCCTCTACAAAACCCTGTTTGTCATTGGCTGAGCCTTCTCCGTCGGGGAGGCGCACGTGATCGTCCCAGGTGGCGGCGTCTGCGAACTAGTCACTTAGTGCTCTTGCTCCTCCTGCCCCGCGGGGTTGGGGGCTGTGACAGTGACGGGCATGGGGGGAGAAGAGGGGCACCCTCCCTTCTCCCCCTCCTGGGGAGAAGCTGCCAAGCCGGGAGAGTTGGATAGGCCTCTCAGGCCGTCTGGCCTCCCCTCGCCTCTTTATCGAGGGGGAAACTGAGGCCTCCTTGCCAAAGTGACTCAGCCCAGGTTCCACAGATAATCGGGGGCCGGAAGGGATCTCCGAGTCCAGTCTTACCCCTTAACTGAAGCCCAGCTCCCTGACAGGACCGGGTCGGCCCCCCAACGCAGACTGGGTCTGGGGGAGTGTGAGGAGAACATCTCTGGGGAGAGGCGGCCGCGTTTTCCCCCTCCGGCCCGGGCCTGCCTAGGAAGCCTCATAATCATGAATTCTTCAAGGCACCCTGGTTCGTCCTTGCTTTCGAAAGTTAGCTAAGAAGGGAGGAAGCAAAGTTATGCCCCATTAACTTCTCCTCCCACTTTTTTCTCCCAAGTATTCTTCCAAAGCCGGAGAATGACGGCGTGATCGGGGTCCATCTCTTAGTGTCCTCGATTGCTAGAATTCTACTTAAGCCCGGGATGAGGGTGAAGAATTATGTCACTAAAAGGCCATCCAATTTAGACATTTTGGATGGTAATGCGCTACCCTAAATGTGCTTTAAATATGTTTTCATAGGAATCTAATTTGACCTCGGTCTCACCTTTTTCCTACCAGTAACCATTTTTAAGATCCTGTTGCTACAGGAGTTCAGGGAAAATCTATTTGTAATATTAGTTAAAAGTGCCTGACTACGCCCTGACTCCCACAGTGTTGTGTAAATCAAATTACTGTTCTGTCTGGAAAAAAAAATCAACCCAACAAAAAAACTCCCCCTGCGACTAAAACTGGGAATGAGAAAAGGCATTGGGGGGGGGAGGGGAAAGGGGAACACCAGCTGGGTTCTTTTTAGGAGTACAAGTGAATAGTTCTGTTTATTAAACATTTATATTACTAGGACGTGATTAACTTTTGTAATGATACTATTTTACTGTATTTATGCTGCTTCACACCCCTAGATAAAGTGGCAGACTTGTAAATTTAGGAATATTTTTCTATTGAAGAATGATGGGATTAAAGCAAAAGCATTGTGCATTATTTTAATTAGCTGTTAGTTTTAAATGTTTAGAATTTGTAAAGATGAGGAATACCAAGATGTGATATTTTGTAGGATCACTTTATTTTAAGAATAAGGATCCAAGTAGGGAGGGTCAGGATGTTATTAGGCCCACTATTTGAAATTCATCAACTATATATCAATTATCTATTATGGGTCATAACTTTGTTTTCTCCCTGGAGGAGTTAAAAAACCTAAAATCTTGTGTTCTCATACACATTTTGGGTCCACTTGAATGTTTAAAACCACTAATCTTTTAAATTTTTTTTCATTTTTTATTTTTTAATTGCATGTAAACAAAAAATTTTCAATATATATATTTTAAATTTTAAGTGTTAAATTCTCTTTCAACCTTTCCTCTTCCCTGAGAAGGCAAGCAATTTGATATAGTTTAAACATTTGCAGTCATGCAAAATATAACCACTAGTTCTTAAGCATCCTTAATCCTTTCTAATATTCTAAAATTCAAATGATAGAACCAACTTTTAGGATGTTTTGGCTATAGGTCAAAATTTAAAGTTCCTTAAAATCTACTGTCATAAGAGAAAAAAACCAAAAGTTCAAAGATCCTTTGTTTCCTATGTACATTAAATATGAATAGGTGATTATGTTTTGTGATTTATTGTATAATCATAAAAATAGATTTTATGTGTCTAACCTTGGGGAAGTAACTTATAAGAACTCAGTTTTCTTATTTATATAGTGAAGAAAACTAGATGATCTCTTAAGATCTTTTTTACATACAAAATTCTATAACTTGATATTCAATTAAATTTGACCACTTACCGTTTTGTTCAATGTCATTTCCAATGGACTATTAACATCAATGAATCACTGACATCCTGGAAAGAAGTCTCTAATAGAGTACAACATAACTATGTCCTGGGCTTTATTTGGCTAAACATCTTTATCAGTAATTTGGGTAAAGTAACTTGGTTGGAATACTAATCAAATTTGAAGATGACTTGAAGCTGTGAAGGATAACATATTGGATGGCAAAAATGGTTTCCCAAAAGACATCAAAAGTCTAGAAAGATGGGTCAAAACTAATTTGAAATTTAATTGAATTACATGTAAATTTGTATATGGTTTTTAAAAATTGCATATACAAATACACAATTGAGGAGATATGGCTAGAAATTTTATGCAAAAAAGATCTAGTATTTTTAGTGGATTGCAAACATAGCATGTATATATATTGGTATATATAATATAACATATTATGGCAGCTTACAAACTTCATGTGATTTTAGGCTGCCTTGGAGCCTTCACCAGCCATTTTTGTGCCTAGGGAAGACCTTTGAACATCTCGAGGCCACTCCTGGGGAAGAGGTCTGGGCCAGGGCCAGCAGGATCTCACTTGGGCTATTGCCAAGGAGGTAACGAAGCAAGCTATTTTCTTATTTTAATTATTTTCCTAACAAGGTGCCAAGTTGTTTCAGTTGTTAATAATCCCTGAATGTTCGTGCATTTTAAATTATAGTCTCTTAGGAAGAGCTCTGGGTGTCCCATTTCAGTTACGGTTCCCCCATTAGGAGTGGTTTAGAGGCCACATCAGGGAATCTGCTAGTCTGCCTTCTATTTTGACTAAGTAAAGATTTTATCAGAAATATTCTATCCAGACCTGGGCAGCACATTTTAGAAAACCCACTGACAAGGTGGAGCACTTTCTGAGAAAGGCAGTTAGAATAGTAAGGAGACATTACAAACTGAAGATGGGGAAAAGTTTTCAAAATATAGGGCTGTCATGTGGAAGAAGGATCATACTTCATTTTGCCTGGAGGGCAGAAAGAGGACTCTTTAATTGTAGAGTAGTTGTAGGTACAAGGTATGTGGAGGCAGACTTTGGCAGCATTAAAAAAAAAAAACAACTTTATAACAATTAGTATCACAGAATCTTAGATTTTTGAGCGGAGAAAGAATCTTTAAGGTGATTGAAAAATTGAACCCTTTCGTTTTACAGATGAAGAATCTGAGTTCAGAATCACACAATTAGTCATACATAAAAGTGGAATGAATTACTTGAAGGGGTATTGAGTTTCCCTGTTATTGGAGGTGAGGTTGGAAATAGTTTTTTTTTTTTTTTTTTTTTGAGATATCCTACATGATAAAGCACTGAACCAGATAACTGGAAATGGAAAAGAATCTGGAATGTGTCTTTCCATTCTGTGATTCAGTGACAATCTTTTTTCACTCCCCCTTCCCATTGTTTTGAGATATAAAAACAAGAGGCAGAATGTGGAAAAAGTTATGGTCCATAACAAACACTGGCTTTTTGCTTTAAATTTACCTTGCTGAATCAATAGCACTATGCTAGGCCTAGGCATTCAAATACAAAGAATGAAACAGTCCCCACTCATAAAGATTAATTTCTAACATAGTAACCCTAATTCCTGAGAGGTCACTCCTTTTATTTTTTGTTCCCTTGGTGCTAAAATACTCATTTTATTTATGTTTGTATTTTTTACATATTGCTTTCCAAGTGCATTTTAATTAAGGTCACATGTGTATGAAACATAACAGCAAAAATAAATCCTGAAGAGATGAGTACCTTCTTTTTCTTTATGATTTTCCTATATTGCATGAACAGTGCAGAACAGAGAGAACACCAACTAATATTTTGAACTGACATCACAGTCTTGTGATTAAAGGGCTGAGAGTCAGGAGATCTAGGTCCTAGTCCTCATTCTAACACTGACTCAGTTAATGAAATGGGGATGTTACCACTTCCGTCCAGTTAGATATCTAGGGATGAAGTGAGGAGAGATGAAATGAGTGAAAATATTTTCTTTAGATGAAAGGTATTACTGTATTGTAAAATTAATACTAATTCATGGAAGTACTACGGGATCTAAGTTATTCTCAAAAGATTGTCTAACACAAAAATGTCAGCAATGATAGAATCAAAATTTTTGAGATGCTAGAGTCTAGAAATTGTTTACTTTGTCTTCATCCACATTTTTCAGAGAAGGAAACAGACCCAAGAGAATTGTGACTTGTTTAAGGTGACAAAGCTAGTTAGTGTAAAAGCTGGAACTAGAACTTTGGTTTCTTGACTTAGGGATTCCAGACTTAGCAAATTTTAAATATTACTCATGAGTTGCTTAGACACTGGTAAAATCTGTCTATTTCTTTGAAGTACACATCTAAACTCTTAAAGTGCTCAGTCAAGTTTAGTAATTTCTCTCATGGTAACAGAAATAGATCTGGAAAGTATGAACTCTCTTTGGGTGCCCTGTTACATTCAATCTGAGGCCATTATTATTAGACAGTGATTTATTATGTTAATTCTCCTAGTCTAGTCTATAGGAATGGGGAAAAAGTTTTAAAATTATGGTTATCTAATAAGTTTCCACACCACTGTTAGGTTTCTAAGAACTTCAGTATGGTAAATGACTCAGCCAAAAAAAAAAAAAAAAAGGTTTTGTTGGAATTTACTCTAGCCCATATAGATGTATTTCATTTCTTTTATAAAAATTAGTAGAAGCAACATGGTGTAGTGGAAGGAATTCAGGAGTTGAATTCAGGTGAGAAATTTACTGGTTATGTGACCATTGGTAACCACTTAATCTGAGCCTCATTCATTTCCTCATTCATAAAATAAGGTTGATATTTGTAAAACACTAGAAAGTAGCTGCAAGTATCAAATGAGATGGTGTATTTGTAAAACTTTTCGTAACTCTTAAAGTACTGTCTTAGTATCAGCTATTATTTTTGGTACAAAATGCAGGGCTTGCTTATATGCTCTGTTGTGTTTTAACAAGTCATAAAGATGTCTCCCTAATAGAAATGATAAGGAAGATGAGGTAGTGGAAAGAGCCTTGGACAGAAAGCCATGCTTTCTCATCTCTTGAATAAGTTTCTTCAGTGACAAAATGGGGATTATTATGCTTCTGCCTGCCACACAGTGCTATTAGGAGGATCAGATGAAACTGGACGCAAAAGAACCTCTTTTAGTATAATCATTATTATCTGATCTATGAATCAATGTATATTTGGAGTCTGTTTTCTATTCTCTGAATAGAAGGTCAATGTGCAATGCAAACTGGATCTGCACATTGTTTAGAAAGTTCTGGCAGAATTGGAATTGTTTTTATGTTTTAGGCTAAAAGAATGCTCTGGAGGCAGAAGAGCGTTTTGCCTCTTTTCCCACCTTAAAACTTTCAATATTATACAGCTCAAGTTTATGTATAATTATTCAACTCTGTCCGCACTCATATTTTGGGCAAGATTTGAAAATTACATCTGTACACTGTGCCTCCCTATTACTGTTTACTGTAAAATGTTTGACTTTGCACACAGTAGTACTTATCAATGTGTCATGCATGGGCCATGGCAAACAGGATTTTTAAGCATTAAAAATGAGAATTTAAAAATATTAAAATTAAGAATGATTTTTCTTGACCCACTGTTGCATTTTGTACTCTTGACAGTTGCCTACCTTACCTACCCCAAGTCCTGTCTCTAGTTGAATTACTGGACTATTATATAGGAAAATGTTGACTAAATTTTAAAGAACTATATAAATGTGGGTTATGTTTGCCTGGGTTGTCAGTAATATGTATAAGGTAAAAAATCTGAATAGAAAATTTAAGGTAGTATAAATCCAAGTAAACATTTTGCAATAGTTTTGAGTTGTACGTGTCTCACCTAAGTAACAAAGAATTGAGAAGGGAAAAAAGGACACTAGAAGATCTAAAGATTGGAATTGGGAACTAGCGAATGGAGCAATCCTGTAAGACAAAGAATGATTTGAGCAGAGTTGTCCAAGCATGATCTAATAAGCAAGGGCTTAACTCTTTGAAAGGAAAAAAAAAAGCAATGTCATTAAATTATGCTATTGCATATCTGATTTGAATGTGAAAAGAGGGAGGTCACATTCTCTCAAGCTCCCTAAAAAACGGGCTGAACAGGTCAGGGCATCAACATGATTATAGAATAATAAGAGTAGGAAGAATTTCTGAAGAACTAATTCCCCTCACACCCCCTTAATTTAAGCCAAATCATTTTCATCATCAAACAGAAAGAACTAAACAGTAGTGTGCTGCCTTCTGACAAATGCATTTTGGTTATGATTCAAATTAAAGGGATTCTTTTAGGCATTATCTAGAAGAATCAGCATCTTTTCAAAAAAGAGATATGTTAAGCTCTTTTTAAAAAAGTGTTACTATAAGTTAAGCTTTATGTTCAGTTGACATTGACATGCTTATCTGTTTTTATCATAGTATTTAGTGTACATTTTACTTTTTCTGGGATAGTCTGTAAATTGTGACAGTGCCTAAGGGTAGCCAACACATAGCTGTAATTATAAATCAATCAAGTATTAGTTGAGCCCACACTATTTGCTTAGCAAATGTTGTCTTTGGGAAGGGGAGAAGGACAGGGGAAAGTGGTAGAATAATATAATATAACATATTTTAATATTATATAGATTATCTTTAGAGAGTTTCTGCTTCTTTCATGGAGGCACAATTAATATTCAAAAATAACTGGAGAACAATTAAAGTATTATATTTTAAAGACCATAAATGCAATTGCAGTTAACATTAGCATGGATAGATGAATATGTACTGAAGGAACTGAAACGGTCATTCTGGAACAGGTTGGACATCTCTTAGAGAAAGAGAGGTCTGGTGTCTATTCATCTTGGCCATTATTCTTGACTGCTCAAGGAACAAATAGAAAGATGGATGGCCACCTGACCTTTACTTGGTGTTTACAGGTTGTTAAAAGGAAATTTGGAGAATGACTTTAGAACAAAACTGCACTAAGACTTGTGAGACACCTGTGTGACACTGAGTTAGGTATTGGAGTACAGGACAAAACAAGCCCTGCTTCCCAGTGTCATTGAATTATAATCTCGTAGCATTTAAGCCAAAAGCTTTAAATAATGATGGTGAAATATCAGAAGTTGAAAGCAAAGCTCTTTATGAATAAATAAGTGACCACTGAATCAACTGATTTGCTGCTTCAGATTTTATCAACAATTTTGCCTTTTGTTTTACTGTGAACTGTGAGCATAAGTATGTGAACTCTTGACTTTCCATGCTCCTCCTATGTGGGCCATACAACTTACTGGGGAGCCTTTGGAGTTCTAAGAAGGATCAAAGGGTCATAAAGTTAGAGCAGAAAAGGACGAATTCTCTTATTCTACAAATGAGGGAACTGAGATCTAGAGATGTTGAGATTTGTCCGAGATCCCATAGCTGCTAAGCATAGAAACTATGAGTCAAACTCAGATGTCTTTAGGCTTCAGACTAAACCCTCTTTCTTTCTCTTTGAATGGATGGAAGACTGGGCCTTTTAAGCCCCAGGATTTCTCTAAGCACAGTGGTAACAGGGACAGGAAGCAGCTTTCAGAAGCAAGGGCCTTGTCTCCATGGAGCTGCAAAAGAGGAACTGGTTTCATTTGCTGCCATTTTTCTCTTCTTTTCTAGTTCTTTATAGCAAATGTTTCTAAGCTTTTCCTTTCTTACTTCCCCTGCCCCCAACCATATCCCAGGGACCCAAACCTAGAAAGGATAAAGGAGAATCATTCCAAGACTCCAGCAGCTCCTCATCTGTCTTTTTTTTTTTTTTTTTTAATAACATCTCAGCATCGTCACCTACTTTTTTGCACTTGATGCTCAAGAAGTATATTGAGTAGGAGAGTGATTTGGTTAGGCTTGCAGAAGTTTTTGGCTAATGACTTCACCTGCTGCATGGAAGAGAGATGGGAACAAAGCTAGATTGAGGCAGGAAAACCACACTGGAAGTTGCTGCAATGAGCAAGGGGGAGGTGATGAGGTCTTCTTTTAGGGTGGTTGTATGATAGAGAGAAGGGGACCGAGGTGAGAGCTCTTGCGGATGCAGAAATGACAAAATTAGACAGCTGACTATGTGGGGGTGAGAGAGGAGGCAAAGATGATTCAGAAGGCTAATTCCTCCCGTTGTACTCGATGTCACTCTAATCATCAATGCTGATTGACTTTGTTCAGTCCTTTTTGGTCTTTGTAATTTGGGTATTATATATATATATATATATATCCCCTTGGATTAAGAGATATCACATCTAGTTCTCTTAGTTTAACTTTTATTTCATTAGCTTATTTCTATTCTTCTTGGCTTTCTTTCAATTTGATTCCTCGCATTCTATTCCTTCTCAATGCCTTTTATTGGATCATGATCTTCCTGACCACTAAATGTGATTGTTCCCCAAGACTCTGGCTTGGATCATCACTTCTTGCTCTATACTTTCTCCCTTAATGATCTCATGATCTCCTTGTCACTAAACTATCATCTTTATGCACATAACTTCCAAATCTACATATTTAGACATATTTTCTCTTGGGAATATTAGTCATACATTATAACAAATGATTCCTGGACATTTCCCCTTGGAGCTCCCACAGGCATCTTAAACTCAACATGTCCAAAATGAAATTTCTATGCCCCACCCCATCCCCAAACAAATTCATCCTGCAAATTTCCCTATTTTTATTGAGGATACCACCCTTCTTCCAGTCATCAAGATTCCCATTGTCTTGATTTCTACTTTCGCTTCTGACCTGCGCTGTCCAGTTGCCCAGTTGTCAAGTCTTATCCATTCTAAGTCTACAACATCCTTCATGGTAGTCCCCATCTCTCCAATAACACTGGCTCCATACTTGTTCAGGCACTTCCTCATTTTTCACTATCAATCAAGTCTATTCCAATAGCTTTCTCATTGGTTATAAGCTGGCTTATTAGCTGCAACTACTTGTTTTTAAAAAAATATTTTAATGACTATTTCAATACAATAGCATTTCTTGATGATCCTATGTGTTTTACAGATTTAAAAACATTATTCAGAGGAGTCCAGGCTTCATCATGACTCACAAAAAAAGGCTAATTGCCCCTGTCTTAAACTGAACCACTTCCTTTTCCCTCTCCCAATTTTCTACTTCTGACTTTATCAATTCTCTGTGTGGCACAGCCACTGCTTGGATGCTTATGATTGCAATGTTGGTATTATCCTTGAGTCTTTCCTCTCCTTCCCTCTCCTGTTTAGTTTATCCAGCAGTTTTGATCTTATCTGCAAAATATCCTTTAATTTTATTTTCTTTCTATTCCTAATGCCACCAACCTAGTTCAGGCATTATTTTGTCCATGTGAACTATTACAATAGCCTTATGTCGCCCCTTCCACTTCTTGCCTTTTTTCCATTTTTCATAATTCTACTAGAATAATTTTCTTTAAGGGTAGTCAGTAAATCAAAAAGTACAAATCTGGATCATGTCACTCTCTGCTCAAAATCTTCAGCGAATGAATGGCAGGTTGATATATTTTTGAGGGACATGAATTGTATTGCACTTTTCTTCTCTAAACACAATCTAACTTGATAATAATCTAGATGTAACTTAGATGTTTTTATTTAAAATAAAATATTTAGGATACTACCCTCAATGTTTAAGGTTCCTGTAAATGGGGTTTATGGACTTCAGCTAAATTGAGAAATTTGTTTGGCCTTGATCCTATTGATCTTCTCCTATCACCCTAAGTTTTTTTTTTTTTTTTAATAATGCAAGTTTAGTAGAATATAAGTTTTGGGAGGAAAGAGATTATTTTATTTGCCTTTGTAGTTTCAGAACCTTGCAAACAGATGCTTTATAAATGTTGAGTCATTTCCACAAATTTGTATAAACTATTTTGATACAATGCAATTGAGGAAATATAAAAGATCTCTAGGCATTTGTTGGTTGTGAAGGACAGTGGATTGAGCAAACGCTTTAGTCCTTCCCTTCCCCACTTAAAAGCATAAAAATTTGAGGTTGTAAGTCATTTTTGTCATCTGCTCTTCTAGATGGAGGCCTCCTCTGAATGAGAAAGAATGGAGGAGAGTCCTGGGAGGCCTCCACCTTCCTCCTTTCTTGGCTGGGGGAGAGGGTGGTAGGAACTGTGTAAACATTTAGCCCAAAAGATACAGTTCAGGTAGAATGCAGGTGGGTGATTTTGGGTAATCCACATATTCATCTGCCTGCGAGCCTTCTGTCACTCAAGCCAGAGTTCATTCCCTTTCACTACAATCAAGCTGGACTTCCTATCTACTGCTCATACATATAAACATTATATTTTGGCCTTTACCCTATGCTTATTCCTAAGGAAACTAAGTCTCAGAGATATAAAGTGATTTGTTTAAGATCACTCTGCTAGTAGATAGAAAAACTAAGGTAGTCATTTGATGGGAAAAAAAAAAAAAAGATACCCAGGGGATTGAAGGCAAGGCAGTGAATAAGGGGAATTCTGGCTCCAATTTTTAAAATGTGGCACGGTCACAGCAAGCTTCCTGTCATCAACCTAACTCCAAACTGAACTTGTCACTTAGACAGTCTCATTTTGTTCACATCCAGTATTCCATTCTGAGTTTTTTCCCCACTTCTCTGAGATCTGTCACAAAAAGTACCTTGAAAATCTTCAACATTCATTCCAAGTTGGTCTGGTTTACATATCCATCTTATTGACTTGGAAGCCAACATAGAACATGGTTTAAATGGATTAACTTAAGGCTGTATAAAAACTGGCCAGGCCAGAGCAGCAGTATCTTTTTCAGTGCCAAATTCTGCCCACAGGAGCATTCATTATATTTTCAGTTTTAAATGTGGGAGCTGTTTACAAGCTCTGTACCTTATTTCCGCATGCTGGATACACAGCTTATGTTTGGAGACTCTTTTTCAAAATCATCATAGGGGTTTTCTTAACCTTTACATTATTTTTGAGTGGTTTTTATCTTGTTTTCTTTCCAACCAGCGGAGATGAGACAGTTTCACTTCTCGCCGTTAAAATCCTCTTGTTCATGCTAGTTTGTCATGACCTTAAAATAAACCACTTCCAATTTCAGTGCTCAGTCTTTGGTAATGATTTTAAATGTAATTCACCAGTGAGTAAAATCTTTGTCTTGAGAGGTAAAGCTCATGTAGATACTGCTGAAGAATTTAGTTGCTGACTTTCCTTGGCCATCGTTGGAAATGTACTGGAAGCAAGTGCCTTTGTATTATTTCTCGGTTTTTCTTATTTTTTTATAACTTCATTCCTAATCTAGAAACTTTGAGAATGTTTTTAGGCATCTGTGGCACGATACACGATGAGTTGATCATGTGGCAAGAATACCAGGGGTGGAAAGATATTTGTTACACTTGTCATATTTATAGATGTCATTCTAGATCTCCCCTGTCAGATAACTGGTGAGTCCTAATAGTCATTCTGAGAGATAACCACCCACAAAAACCACATTCATGGCACTTTACTCAAACCTTTACTTTAACCACTACTTTGTGATGCAAAACTAGTGGAATTTTGGGTACTTTTTGTAAAATTGAAATCTTCACAGGGGTTTTCCAGCATTCTTGTTGGTTGCTGACAAATTACCATTATAAAGAGCAAAAGCAAAGTCAAGTTTACTAATAAAAACACCTGACTGCTTAAGATAAAGTCTGTCTCGGCATACATATTTTCACTACAGAAAACCACATTATATGAAGTTGAAAAAAAAACCTAATTCCTTTCTGAAAAGTGTATTAGGTGACAAATATTTAT
This sequence comes from Antechinus flavipes, assembly GCF_016432865.1. Classification (NCBI taxonomy): domain Eukaryota; kingdom Metazoa; phylum Chordata; class Mammalia; order Dasyuromorphia; family Dasyuridae; genus Antechinus; species Antechinus flavipes. Next base: position 43,061,163 of record NC_067398.1, on the reverse strand, counting down.
TGGCTTCTTACATATGACACAGATTCCATCTTTTTGCTGAGATCATTAATTGTCTGCTGGCCACCTGAAAGTCCCATTAGCATCTCAAATTCATGTCCCCAAAGGAGTTCATTATTCCCCCCCGCAACCTGTCCCTCCATTAAGAGTACCACCATTTTTCCATCTACCTGAGTTGGATGGAAATCTTACTTCCATTCAAATCACTTTCTGTCATCCCTCACCTGCACCACCAGTACCAGAGAGATGTTCATCCCATTTTACCTGGATGATTCTAGCTTTTTAACTAGTCTTCCTTCTCTCAATCTCTTCTCCTCAGTGTATCTTCCACATGCATATCTCACAAAACAGTTGGCCAAAGCATAGGTCTGACCACATCATGTCTCTTTTGTAGCTTTCTGATTTCCTTTAAAATAGAACTAACTCCTCTCTGCCTGGCTCCAGGCTGCCTTTCCTGATATTCCATATTACTCCATTTCACATAGTCTTACATCCACACTGCTCTTGCTATTCCCTAAAATCCCATCTTCCTCAGAATTCTTTGCTTCTTTTTAGGCCATCTTCTATGGGAACCCTTTCATATTGATATAAGTACCCCCACACATAACAGTTCCTTAATAAATGCTTGAATTTAATTGATACTTTGTACAGAAGTAAACCAGTTTTAAATGCTAGAACTGAAATAGCTCAGTGCCTTATAATTTGCAGATCCTCTTGAATGCTTGAAAAGAAAACACGACATAAATTTATTTTGTTAAGATACACCCTAATTAAAATATTAAATATCTATGAGCTTTTCTATTTCTATAAAATGGGTGGGATTACAGAATTGAACCACATGATTTTGGTAAGTTATCATTTAGGCTCTATTGTGGCAAGGAGGCTAGTAAAGCAAGTTACATTCTGTGATTCAGAATGTCTAGATTCTCATCCTGATACAGGAGGAACAAGCTAGCTAGGCTTCAATTCTCCCATTTATTCAATGAAGGGACCAGATTATATGATTACAAAAAAGGGCTGTTCCAGTTCCTAATTGACCTCTGGATGACTTGAATTGTGTTATTGTTCAGCATACTATATTGGATATGATGTCCTCATGCCTATTCCTGATGTAAACCATTCATAATAGAAGGTTGCGGAAATCTAGCATTATGAGTTTAAAGTATACATTTCCTTATATTTTTGATAGATTATGGAAATTTCTCCACATATTTTTGTTCAGTTTGCTACAGTAAGGACTAACTTGTGGGTTAATTTCCACAAATAAGGATTGTCTTTTCTGGCTTAACAAATGTGTTAAGAAATGTTCACTTTAGCAGAGTAAAATGCCCAAGTCTTATATATATAACGTGGGAGTCAAATTCATCAGCGGCCCATTTTCAGAAAGTACAACTAAAATAAGCAACATGTTGAAAGGAATCATGAGAACAATGAATGAGGAACATGATCCTGGAAGCAAACCAAACAAGTTGAATCAAATTGTGAAAGAATGGGAATAAAGGAAGTTAACTGGGGGGAAAAGCACAGTTCTAGGAAAAAGTGAAGTGTCACTAAAACAGGATGGAATATCAGTTAGTGCAATAGGATTTGAACAAATGAATGGAAACTACTGGCAGGAAGTAAAGAAAAAGACTAACTTTGTACAATTTTAGGGAAAAATTAGAAAAGGAACAGTATCTAATATATATATTAGGAAACTATAAATAAAATAGAATATAGCTCTCGGTCACTAATCCACTTAATAGCTCTACTTTTGGATGTGGTGAGCTGGCTCTGATAGTAACCTGATCTCTTACCTATGAAGAAGCATCAATATTAAGAAGCACCGAGAAGGTCAGTCATCAGCTCTACCATCAGTTTGTGGTTCAGACTTTGGTTTGCCAGGTAATATACTGGGCTTCAGTGTTCATTCCCAAACTGAACCACTGCATGTAGGGTGTAGGGACATTCCTATTCCACTTCAGTTTTGCTGAGACTGGCAAACTGAACCAAGATCTGTATCTTAAGTGACGGGATTCAAATGAAACATGACAAACCCATCGGTGCTATAACCCGAACATGTCAATGCAGAACTTTCCAGTGAACACGATAGGACTTGGGAAATAAGCTGCACATGCCACAGGTCTGTATTGTATTGGACAACTTGAGAGAGAAAGGGAAGAAAATTGGCCAAAGTCTGCAAAGATTGTCTCTGCCTGTCTCAAAGGTTTTAGCAATAGAATCATTTATTTCTTTATTTTTAGGTACACACCTTCAAATATCTTGGGGTTGACTTAAGGAGTAAATAACACTTTAAAACAATGAACTTATTTACTGGTGAATTAATAATAATTTATCACACATTCCCCTTCCCCCCAAAGCAATTGCAATGAAAACTGCTGAGTTAATTGGGAATGTTTTATATGACCCATTTTCCAACTGTAGGTGACAATTATTCTTATTTATCAGAGCATACGGGAAAGAGGGTCAGAAGGGCACTTGGCAAAAGGCCCCTTTCTCTGCAGCAGAGTGAGAGGGTTCTCTGGCCATATTTCAGTCAAACCTCTGCCTGCTAGAAAGTCTCTTGTCAGAATGCCATCATCGAGAGTTTACCACTGCTGTCAGGGACACTCCTGGATTACAGATAGCCAAGTCAGATTGATTGCCCAATGAATCTAAGGCAGTAGAAGCAGACAAACACGCCTAGATTTGTGTTGGGATACATACCAGGTTGTCATGACAGCCTGCGTGACAATCACTGTGGTAGAAGAATGAATGAATATTGTATTACACATGTCCGAGTGTTGGTTCTCAGAGGGAGCTGTTCTCAGCAGAATTAGGGGGAGCAGAGTATTCCTTCATACTCCACACCATCAGGCAATCGATGTTTATCTGTATCCAAATCCTTTGTATTTCTGCTTATTGAAACTTAGCCTAAATTCCAATAGATTTGGGATGGAAACTACCACCCTCATCCAGAGAATTACAGAGACTGTGGATCAAAGCATAGGATTTTCACCCTTTTTTTTTTTTTTTTTTTTTGATTGTTTGCTTTTTTTTTTTTCTCTCATGTTTTTTTTTTTTTTTTCCCTTTTGATATGATTTTCCTTGCACAACATGACAAATATGGGAATATGTTTAAAAGAACTGCACATATTTAACCTGTATCAGATTGCTTGCTATCTTGGGGAAGGGAGAGAGGGAGAAAAATTTGGAACACAAATATTCTTTACAAAAAAAGAATATTTACATGTATCTTTACATGTATTTGGAAAAAGAAATACTATTGGAAAAAAAAAAAAAACAACAAAATACTGTTGGGGAAAAAAAACACTCTAGCCTAAATAGAAAATTTATGTTTAGCACCTAAACGAGACACTGAATTCTCCCAAACAGATACCATCAGTCTATCACCACATAGTAATATTCTGCATCATTTATTTAAATATCTACTTTTATTTATGCATTTACAAACTTTAGTAGTACTCATTTTTTTACTCTGCTTTCAGTACATTTTAAAACTATTTGCAGAGAAATCATCTTTTTTTAAAATGAGGTCCATGTACAAAACTAGGCGACAGATATAAAAAATGTTTCCTTCCATATTTTTTCAGCCATCAAGAAAAATAAATCAAGTGACAAAACCAAAACCAAACACTGTGGTTCTTTCACTAGTATTACATGTCAGTGATCAACTACAAGTCCTAATGGGATATAGTTTATATTTGAATTGGTATAATGAATGTCTGTTTAAAACTTCTAATTGGTACAGCATGTCGCACGTGATGAAATAAGAAAACTCAATCCTGCATATGGATTGGTGAATCTAGAAACCATCATTTATTCGTTCTTTTACAGCATGGCACAATTCGTCCCCCAGGAGATGACACTGACTGGCCAGCAGTGTGCATTCATCCTCAACTTGGCATAAAAAAGTTCCCTTTAAGAAATTCATTAACTTCTTCACAAGTTTTTGCCTGAGCTTCTACTTTGCCCTTTTGCTTTTAAAGAAATCATCAGTTTGATCAATCACAATTTAGAAGCATAAAACAATGTATAAAACTAAAAGGACTTTTTTTTTCTATGGATACCAATTCAAGAGCTCATAGCTTTCCAGCAACATCACTGAGAGACAGAGCACGAATGCCATCAGCCACAAGAAATGGCATCCTCATGGAATCATTACGTAGTACAAAACGCCCAGGGGCCTGAAACTCGCTACAAATACAATTTGGCAGCTGCCGTCTTTGCCTGATATTTAACCATTTATTACAGAGTATTAACACACCAGCTTCAAAGATGTGCACTCCCTTTTGGACACTTAGGAGTTACAAATATGTTGTGATTGCATAATTCATATTGCACAATTGTATAAAAACATAAATACTGGCTATTCTAGTTTTTTATTTTAAATACAAAATACAGGTCACATACTTTTAAATCTATAATCCTGTTCAAGTGCAATTCAGGTGCTTCCTTTAGTCCTCCCAAAAAAAGGCATTTTTGATATATATATATTTTTTGGCACAAATGAAACCTCACAGTGCCAACATTTCTAATTACATACATATACCCAAACCTTTATAGTAGCAATCATATACATACAGTATAAAACTGGGTATTTACAAATGTACTAAACACACAGATGTAGCCTTAGTGGTTGAATCTGAACCTCTGGTTAGCATTATTCACGCTATTAATAATAATAATAATATTAATAATAATAATAATGGTTAAATACTACCCCTTTATTTCATTGACTTATGCTGGTTGCTGTGGGTTGACGTTCATGTGAGGAGGATGTCCTAGAAGGCCAATTCTCTGTTTCTGCTTCCTTTGTTCTGTCATCTGGAAAGTTAAAAAGTTTTCTCATTAGACCCAGACACTTCCTGTGCATCAAATCTTATAATGAACCAGAGATGTACCTCTGTGGTTATGGTTTACACTGAAAGCCACTTTCTACAAATAATGTACTTCCACTCTACTCAACACACAAAACATCAAAAAGAGCATCTCCCCGGGGCAGAATGGGGAATTCCGTGAACCTCCTCATGCACTGTGGCATTCAAGTACACTGCCTCATCCCTGTTTCACAAGGAAAAAAGCAGCCCAAGAGTGTTGGGAGGAGCTTGCAAGGAGCAGGCAGTACATATCTGCTGAATGAAGGGGGATCTTTACATTATAGGACCCAAACTAAGCACTTTTCAAAATGAGTGAACACCCACTGGAAAATGCTTCTTTTATGTGGCAGGTCTCTAAGGAAATACTTAGAAAAACCTTTTCCACTACAGGACTAACTCATTAGATGACATTTTTTGGGGGGTACAATTAGAGGGTCACAAAACCAGAAATCACAGATTATAAATGAAGGAATCTTAGAGGACATGGATTTCAACCTCCTCAATTCCCTCCCAGACACAGAAACTAAGGAAACAGACAGGTTAAGTGCTTTTCCCAGGGATCTACAGCTATTAAAGTCTGAGGCAGATTTGGAACTCAGGTCTTCCTAGCTCTAATTCTAGCAATCCTTTTTTTTATCCATGGTCACCTAGCTGCCATTTTCTTCTAAAACTTATCTACCTGGCTAGTGCCAAAGAGCAGTGAAGCCCTATCTATCTATATATGTACAAACATTTCAAAACATCTGTGTTTTTACTGGCATTGGTATTCCTTCCATCAGCAAATTCATATCCCATCTATGTCCCAGTTGACAGAATTTATGATCTGTCATGGGTAAATTAGTCATCTTAACGAAGTTGTACATCTATATATTTTATTGTTATATGTTTTCAATTGGTGGGGGGTGTATGGAAGGGGTAAAATTAAACGTAAAATTGAAAAATCATATTTTGCTCAGAATCAATAACAAAGTCACAAATATAGAAGGGCATGCTGGGATCACGGAGGGTGTAGGTTGCCATAGTGGAAAGAGACACAGATTTGGGATTTGAATTCCACCTTCACAGATCTGATCATAACCCTTTCCTGCTCAAGAAGCTTCTGTGGTTGCCTGCTATTTCTGAGCTAAAATACCAGTGCCTCAGTTTGTTATTTAAAGCCCTTTTATCAGTCTATGTTCAAGCTACTTTTCTGGACTGACTCCAATTTTTGCTCTCTCTTGATCTCTACCTGTACAGGTTTTATCTCCCACTGCTGTGAGTTTGTAGAGATTGTATCGTTATGTCTGGGATATGCCCCCTCCTCCCTTCTGCCTTATGGAATTCCTGGCCACCTTTGAGACTTGGCCCAGTTTTCAGGGGCTGCATCTTCCATGAGATGTTCTTTGTTCCCCTAGTTGTTAGTACTTCCCTCAGAAATGTTTTTCTATTTTGTACTGATTTATGAGGATACATGCTCTTTTCCTATAACACAATGTCACCTTTTTTAGATTGGGGGCAGAGCTAGTTTTTATATCCCTAGCACCTGGCTCCAAGCCCGGCATGAACTATGTACTTGATAAAGTAGAACTGAAGTGACCTGAAATGGGGAATTTGTGCTCAATCTGGGCTTTCTGACTTTTCTATCACTGGCTTGGACAAAGGCAGAAGCAGCAAGTTCATCAAATATGAACTCCAAGTTGGCAGGATGAGAGAAGGAAGGCTAACACATTGGATAGCTAGGGCAGGATTCCCAAACAACTTGACAGATCACAACCCGCAGCTTAGTTGAAGAAGATTAAATTTAATAGGGGTAAATGTAAAGTAATACTTGGGCTCAAGACATCAACTTCACAACATCAGTTGTGGAGGGATTTTAATGAAGTACAAGTTCTACAGAAGTTAACAGTGGGAGGGAAACATGAAAATCAAGAACACAAATGTGACTTTGTGCTACAGCAGGAAAAGCAGAAGTTCTAGGAAGGAGGAGGTTAAGAGTCCAGCTGTATTTTCTCCAGTTTAGAATATACTTCGAGGGCTGTGTCCTATTTTAATCATATTCTTGGAAGAACAATGATGAACAACAGCAAATTGTCCAGAGGAGAGACAAGTGGGATAGGGAAGGGCCTTAAGCCAGTTTTATGAATACTGCTTAAACAACAGATTTGGGGGTTTCATGATAACTATCTTAAAATACTTCAAAGGCTGTTGTGGGGAAGAAGAATTTGCTTTAAGAGACAGACCTAGAGAAAGTAGGGAGAAGTTGCAAAGTAGCAAATTTAGTCTTAATGCCCGGAAAAATTTCCTTATAATTCTAACTTTGTGTATGTATACAAATTCTTAGTCAAGGAAGGAGTGGACTTCTGCTAATGAAGAAAAACTATAATGTATCTAAGAAAAATAAATTACCTCTCTTTTTATATCTAACTTTTAGAATCTTTGACTCCCTATGTTTCAGGCATTGTAATAAATATTCGGGAGATAGTTAACAAAGAATGAAACCATCCTTACCAAAACATCCCTAATGTAGCAAGTGCCATAGGTGCTACTTTCTTAAGACTAGGTTTTAGCAGCCAGTTGTCTAGAAGTCTGGAAAACTGACTGAAAATTTTTTCTGTTAGAAGTTTGGTTCAATTTAACATTATTTTTTAGTACCTACTATATTCTGGAGATGTACTAGATGCTAGAAATATAGAGCTAAATAAGACCTAGTAGAGAGAATAAAGCAAATACACAAATATAATGGAAGTAGAATGTCAAAGTGCCTGAGAAGTGTAGGGTGTTATGATCAGAAAAAGAATGATACTAGCATCATGTTCTATTTATTGGCAGCTGAACCATATCAAATAAAATCTTGTCTGGACATAGCAGACTTATGAAGCTTAAACTTTAGACTTTGGTTAAAAAATCCTTAAGATCATCTTCTTCATAAAACTTGTGTGTGTGTGTGTGTTTTATTTTTGTTAGTGGTTTACATAAAAGAAAGTTGAATCAAATTTTTATGGTAGAAAAATCTACAAGTCATAATTATGAATTTTTGGTCTGTTATACTGATTTGATGGTTTCTAAAATGTCAAGTGTTCTATGGGACTTGAAAATTATATATCTAAGTGTGATTTTTTTTAAAAGCACATAAAACATTTCCACTATTATGAAATATAATTAAGGGTGCCTTTTAGCACTCTTTAGTAGGATCAAGATGCCATTTCTTGACTGTTTCATGAGTAATGTGCAGAGGAAAGCTGCATGGGTGGCAAATATTTCCAGAAAGAATTTCACAAAGTCTCCAATTTTAACAAAGGTGTGGCTTAGTTCAGTCCCAACTCAACAGCCTTAGGTGGAGATGGGAACCCTAAAGGGAGCCGTGGAGCTCTAAAGGAAAACACCAAGCCCCAGAAAGTAAAGGTTTTTCAACAATTCAATCTGGGAAGGAAAACCTGATAGAGTATACTTAATTACAGAATCAATCCCTAACGCTTCTGCACATGGAACTTTACATATTTTAGCTCTTTACTTATTTGATCTCCTTGTTGTTTAGATACTAAGTTCAGATCTATTATCTCTACTTCCCTGGCTGGGTAACTTTCCGTAAAATTCTGAATCTTGTTCTTCTCCTTCACTTCTTGCAATCTAATGGAATCTGATTCAGTACTTTGTGGTAAATTTATTTGGATGAGTCTCAAAAGATAATTCTAATGAATTGAGGACTTCCAGGGCTTTTAATTCCATCCAATATAGGGCATCTTAAATTATCCAAAAGAAGTTAGTAATCAGACTTTTTCTTAATGAGTTACCTAATACTGCCTTCAAGAATAACTCCCCTCTCCCAAATTTTAGAGTCTTTTAAACTGAGCAACATATCTCAAACTGGCTCTTTCCCAACCATGGATTTTCTGGTTATCTAGGTATAAAAATTTAGTCATTTATGATTCATCTAACCAATTTCCAAGTCTACCCATTGTTCTTTCTATACCTCTCAAATCCATTTATTCCTTTCCATTTAAATTACTCTTTTATTCTAGACCTCTCATGCAAAACAGCCCAAAATAGCTTTCCTTACACTTTCTCTTCTTTATAACCCATCTTCCAAAAGGGACCAATCTTCCTAAAAAGATCATTTTTATCACTCTCCTATCTCTTCCCTGTCTTTCATTGTTAAACTTCTAGTAATAGTAGTCAATATTCTTTGCCTACAATAGCTTAAAAAAAAAAAAAACAGCTTTGTAAAGATTGTGCCCTTTATTCTGCCTTCATTTTCTTTGACCTGTCTCTGAAGCTTCTGACATAAATGGATCATTCTTCTGCTTAGTTTTTCTTCTCTCCTGACTTCCAAGATACTTTCTTCTTCTGGGTTCTTAGCACAATAGGCATGGGTATACAGTAGGCACTTAAGTAAATGTGTACTGACTGCCTGACTCTTGTTTGCTATACCCTCCCATCATGATCTCACCCATCTTTGGGTTGAATTATGATTTTTATAACTATGACTCCAAGATTTATTAAAGTATTAGAATAGCCAACCATAATATTTCTCTACTGAAAGCTGCTACTTCTTGAATTGTCTGCTGGGTAATTCCACTTGGATATGCCCTTGATATGTCAAAATCAGCATGTCCAAGATAGAACTGATTTTCCTGCTCCAGACTTCTCTATTTCTACCTCCATCCTCTCAGTCACTCAGTTTGTAATCTCAGAATCACCTCCAGCTTTTCCTTCTCCTTCCCCTGCTTTTTTCCTCTATCCAAATCAGTTGCCAAATTCTGCTGCTTCTACTTGAATAGCATCTTTCATATTCATCTCCTTCTTCCAGGTTTAGGTTTGCACCATTTTTTTTTCCTGGTCTACTGTAGTGATTTGCTAAGTAACATCCTTGACCCTTATTTCCTTCCTTTTTATTTCATCCTAAAAAAAAAAAAAAAAAAAGCTAAATAAAGAAGTAAATATAAAAAATAAATCAAAGCAAAAACAAAACAAAACAAAAAACTCCAATCCTTTATCTTTCTCCTCTGTCACTTTTGGTAGCTCCCTATTGCCTCTAGAATCAAATACAGATTACTGCTTTGGCATTCAAGACCCTCCACAATCTAACTCCAACCTGCCTTTTCACCCTCACTTCCCATTCAAGTTAGGGACAGGTTGAATTACTAGCTTTTGCCCAACACTCCTTCTCCTTTATACCTCAGTGCTGTCTGTCTGAATTTTCCCATGGTCATTCAAACTAAGTGCCACTTCAAAGAAGCCTTTCTTGATTCATATCCAATTCCTCATATTCTTACCTACCTCAAATTCTCTTGTCTATATTAATCTTTGTTCATTTTCTTTGTCTATTTTTGTGTGATATATCTCTTTATTTTCACTACTACTCTCCCCCATGTGGAGTATGATCCTCCACAATTCTGAAGCAGAAAGAGCTTTGGTGGAATCCTGGCTTTCCTATCCATGGAATCATGTCTGTCATGCTTTTCTAGGCTATGTGACCCTGGGCACTTCATCCCTTTTTCCCCCAGTTTCTTTGATAATTGAATCCTATTGAAAAAGGATAATGCTAGCACTATTTCCCAAAGTAGTTTGTGAGGTAACATTTATAAATTGGTTGGCACATAGTAAGCATGTAATAAATGCTTGCTTGCTCCCTTCTTCTACAAAATGGAAATGGACCAAATGAGGTTCTTTCCTTCACTAATCTAGGTTGTTACAAAGACATAGACTGTTATTTTAATCTTTGTATTACTAAGGTGTATTGGCAAATGTTTAGCAGCTGAGTCTCCGAAAAGCATTTGCTGATTCAGAGAGGTGTAAAATGCTCACTCTGAAAACTTAACCAGTAGCTTTCCCTAGCCAGGTTAGAGCTGGCTCCAGTAAAGCCCTACTTATCCCTCATACCCAGCATAGTACTTTGCACTTGATGTATCTGTCAAGTTTAAATGAATCATTTCAGTCTTCTGCTATAAAACTTTCTTTTTTTTTAATTAAAGCTTTTTATTTTCAAAACATATGCATGTATAATTTTTCAACATTCACCCTTGCAAAACTTGTCTTCCAAATTTTTCCCTCCTTCCTCCCACCCCCTTTCCTAGATGGCAAGTAATCTAATATATGTTAAACATGTTAAAATATATGTTAAATTCAATATATGTCTACATAGTTGTAAAATTATTTTGCTACATAAGAATGCTATAAAACTTTCAACAATTATCTATTTATTTATTTATTTTTGCTGAGGTAATTGAGCTTAAATGATTTGTCCAGGGTCACACAGCTAGCTGCTCCCCAATTTTTTTTTTTTTTATCATTATGGGATAAGTTCTAAGCTCCTTACCTTTGGTTTACAAGACCCTCAACACTTCATTGCTTACAAACATTCATTTCCCCCGTGCTCTGATTCCTGTCCAATGTGAACTCATTTTATCTATCTCCTAAATAAATTCTTCACTCACTTTCCTCCTAAAAAGAAGTTGGTCACCCTAATCATATCTATTCTCATGTTGATCTCCCTGAAATGACCCACCTCATTTCTTATCTACTTATCTAAATTCTTTAGAGTGCCCTATGATGACTTCCTTGACTATTACTATTATTCCACGTTCATCTTTCTTCTCTGAACAGTTTTTAAAATTTATTAAGTTGGACTATTAGTATAGAGTAGAAATCAAAGGCTAAAGAAGCCTAATTGATAATATTGCATCTACCCGCTTTGGACTGTTTAAGAGAAGAAAGATACTATGTATGAATTTATATTTTGTGTCTGAGTATGGATCATGCATCATAAATTGTTATTAAAATGTTTTAGGTGCATTTGTAGAACTGTAACTGGGTAATTAGGCTTAGGGCAATTGGGGCATTGCTTTAGGATACACAATTTTGAGAGTAGCTAAGTTTAGTACTTTGTTGACAAGAACAACTATTCTAAGTAGACGCATCTCCAAAGAAGCAAAGACCTCTTAGTGGTCTTGGTATTCTATCTTCCCTGGAATGAAATCTTGTTTCTGAAAGACTGAGGCTTCTTTCAGAAGTTTCTTCCTCTTACAACTCAATTTATCTTATTCTGATGCATTCTGGGATGCTAGTCATGGGTGTGACATATAGATCTTGTCTTCGCACTGAGTTTGTAAGCTACAACAAAGGCCATGTCTTTTATTTCTTTTGTGACCCCCTAGAAGTGAGCACATAGTAGGTACTCAAACTTTTTCAAATTAATCAATGTTTTGATATCTAGCTTATGGGTCTTTAAAAAAACAACAGCAAAACATACAATTAATTTTTCAAATTTCTGAATGACTGTGGTTTGTAGACATCCTGGAGGTTGTAATTCAAAACTGGTATTTAAGTGGCTACCATAAATGAGAAGAATTAAGGCAATTGCCTGAAGGGCTTAATGCTCAGCCCTCCTGGCAAATCTTCATCAAACAATTATTTTAATTAGATGGAAAGGGTGGGGGAAGCAGCAATAAAAAACCAATATGATTCATAGGCAGGACAGTCTAGGCCTGAAAGAGCTAAGGGTCAAAACTGATAAGTGATAGTATATTGTATTTAGGAGTCATCAGCAGCCAAAAACAGATCTTGCTGGATTCTAGTTTATATTCTCAAATTATTTCTCCATCTGTTAGCCTAATTTCATGCCTCACACATAATCTAATAACCATGAGCATGTTCTACTGTTTAATTACCAAAACCAAAGCTTACTCTCCCCCTCCAAGCTTATTTCTTCCCCTAGATCTGAACATCTGAATTATTATTGACCTTTGTTTATGAAAAATAAGACTGAAATCAAACCTTCAGTTGAAAAATTACACGAAATGGATTGTTCGGTCAGAAAGTTTAAAGAACATTTAAAAATGGATGTCAATAAAAAACAGTTTCCTGCTGGAGGGAAAAAAACGGATAAGTAAAGACATGTCAGCCTTTTAATGGTAACATTATATTCTCAGCTCTGCAAAAAGATATTTTACTTAACAAAAAAAGAAAATTCCACTCACAGACTGGAAGTCTTTTCTACTTAAATACTCTTGTGTTTGTGGCAACACAGCAAACTCCCTTCTCCCTTGGAGATCACAGCTAGTATTCCATCCCCAAACCACAAGGGGACTTGGGTGAGTTACATGGAATTAAATGATTTGTCCGGAGTCACATAGTTAATATGGGCTTTGAATCCAAGTTATCCTGATTCTACGTTTTACATTCTGTCCTATTTCATATGATTTCTGTTTAAAGGATTTTTATGTCCCTAAACTTAGTTCTTTTCCTTCTAAGCTGAGGATGAACAGTTTTCTCTCTCTCTTAACCCCGAAACAAGCAATATTTCATCATTCAGTATGTTCCGACATTATTGATCTAGACAAGAAGTAACAACAGGACAACAAAGTACATTGTGGCTTTTAAAATCAGAGACAGCAAAGTGTCTGAAAATATCTTCATAAAAATCCATACGATTGGAGACAATGAGTAAATTCCAGTTTTCTAACATCAAGCACTAAATAATTTATAGTGAGGTAGGGGATGTACAGGAAGGAAGGGTCAGCAACCCTGCAGGGATGCCACAATCTGCCCATAATGCGACTCTACAATATTTCTTTGGAGGGAGGCTTTCTTGATGTGGGAAACTCTTGCTTATTCAGAAGACAAAAAAAGCCAAAATAAATAAATCTGAAAACTCAACTAATTGGAATTGTTTTTATAGTCCTGTACAACAATTCCTATAATGACCTTGAAATATCGCAGGGTTCTGAAGTGCCTTCTGAATAAAAGATTACAGTTCAATATATTATTTGAATTCTTTAAGGAAGAGGTACAACATAAATCTGTCAACTTCTTCTTAATGCAGAATATTCAATGAATGAGAATATCCATTCCCTAACCATTCTGGGTCTCTGTTAGATGACTCAAGTGTTTTTGCAGTACTTCTCAAACAATATTAACTTCTGTAAGAAAGAATTTCTCAAAAGCTCTAAGCATTGCCAGGATGCCCAGTTCAGTCACTAAAACTGGTTATGATTCTACTTGAAAAACAGGTGCAACATATATTGTATCTAAGATATACTGCTACATATTTAACATATATAGGACTGCTTGTCATCTAGGGGAGGAGATGGAGGGAGGGAGGGGAAAAATTGGAACCGAAGTGACTGCAAGGGATAATATTGTAAAAAATTACCCTGGCATGGGTTCTGTCAATAAAAAGTTATTATATAAAAAAAAAGATGAAAATTGAGAATAAAGACATTGACAAAAGTACATATTCTGTATACAGTAGCTCCTTAAAAACCACTTGGAATAGAAACTCAAATGATCTTTTCATGTTCTTAGAAAAAACTCAAAACAGCAGGTTTTATGTAGTAATCTGGGCTTTTGTTTTGAAATTGGAACTTTAAATAGTGGCACAAATCAACACCAAAATCACACAGATTTAAAATGATTTGTTCTTTGAAGACCACCACATATCTAAAAGATGATGGAGCCCAATTGTCCATGCAGCTTCCAGATCCCTGAAAAGATAGCTTTTTAAAACTTGTGGCTTTAATGACTATTACAAATGTTTCCCACTCACTATTTTCCATAAATGGAAAAAAAAAAATCAAAGCTTTTTTTTCTTAAGAGTGGTTAAAACTGCAAGAATTCTCAACAATTCATATTTCAGAAAATGCAGATTTTGCTAACTCCCTAGAATAAATTGATTTAAAATCAATTTTAAATTTAAAATTGAGTTTTAAAATCTGACTTTGGAATTAAGATTCATACAACAAATTTTGATTTTCAAACCAAAAACAGAAAAAGACTTGTCAATTGCATACTCAAAAAACATCATTGTGTTAACACCAAATAAGAAGACAAATTTAATTCTATAAAAAGAGAAATTATGCTGTATTTATCACACCACTGTACTATCTTACTACATAAGGAGAGTTATTAGAATGGAAGTATATGTTCAAGGGAACTTGCAAGAGCAATCCCATGAATAAACTTATCTTTTCATCTATCTCTGGAGATCACATTTATAAGAAGAGATTAATATTTACACCTATTCACAATAAGAGTACCTTTTGGTAGAGTTACCATAAAGTAAATATGGAAAAAGGCTAAAATTTGGCTGGAGCAAAAGTTAGTCATTTAATGGATATAAAAGCCTGTCTATGATCATAGCTTTTGCCTTGCTCAGAGTAAGGATTTATTTGCTGAATTGAAGCTAAAGCTTTAGTTTTAGTAACAAAATGTTAACTTGAATTAAAATTTACCAATAATAACAACATACTAATAAAAAGAGAGGAAATAATACATCTAACCAGCCTCCCTACTCAACTGAACAAATACCATATTACTTATTTTCTTAATTCACAAAGAAGTAACAGAGAATACAACAGACTGAAAGTAATCAGTAAATACGCCACTATCCAGCTAACTTCTCCAAAAGAATAAAATGTAATTGGTACAGGCTGCCTGGTTCTAACATGTAAATTCTATAGAAAAAGGTTTGCTTAATAATATGATGTGATCCACTAACAACTACAACATGAGTAAGCACCTAAGGACAATGTGGTCCAGACAGAAATTTCAATGAACTCTCCACTGAATGGATAATGTGCTTGGATTAGCTGACGCACACTCCAGAAAGACTCCAGTTGTGATACTGAGAAATTACAATGAATGGGCATAGTGGTTTTGGTCAGACAGACCACTGATTGCTAGAATAGTAGAGATGCTGCCATTCTGGAGCTGTAGGCATAAATAAAAGTGAGAAAATGGTATTATGTATTTACCTAATTGAAATTGATATTACCCTTTGAAAATGGTATTAGGTCTCAACAAAGGAAGAAGGATTCTTACTCTTGGGAGTTCTGAACTGGAACAAGGTTGTCCACAGGATTTTGAATATATTTTTTAAAACTTCTAAGTGAACTGAGTTTTCTCCACCAATAAATCACTCAAAAGGGAGAAGAAGATAACTACATCACCAGCAGATGTTATACGAAGTTTGCTTCTCTCTTCACAGGGCAGGAGAGGAGCAGCTACAACAGATCTATTTTCACCAGCTGGCCGAAATTTGTGGACCATTTGTTAAATGTTTCCACAAGAGGAGCAAAGGTTGATAAAATAATAAGCAAAGTCATCTAGTTACATCTTCATTAGTGTTCCTAATTTAGTTTATTACTCATTTTAGGTAGCTATCAAGCTTTGAGCTTAGGACAGACTGCATAAAAAAAGATTTCACCTTTCTCATTAGACTCTTTACCTCATACTGTCTGGGGCTAGGGTTTGACTTACTTTCATTGGGAAATAAAGAAATTTCACAGTATGGTTAATAATAGTTTGCGAACTGTTCAAAAAGGATCTTGTGGACATTTCATGTTTGTGTGCACATATTACCCCCTCTCTCTTCCCCCCCCCCTTCCTCTCTCTCTTCTTCTCTCTCTCTTCCTCTCTCTCTCTCTCTCTCTCTCTCTCTCTCTCTCTATATATATATATATATATATATATATATACACATACATATACACAAATACAGTAAATTACCGTGGCTAAATCTTGCATGGTATCTGCATACAGAATCACTTCTTACGCCAAATGGGTAATTTTGCTAGAAAGCGGATGAAAGTGATTCTGAAGTCTCAGGCTGTTGGAGTGAGCTGCTAAAAGTCACAAGCTTGGTCTCCCCAGATCCCCTCTAGCTTTGTCAATCTGTCCCCTCTCACACATGCAGTTGGTGTCGAGGGGAACCAAGCAAGAGTATGGAGGGATCTGTCTAAACCTGTGCCCATAGTCCAAAGGCAGTAAATGTCCTACTTATCCTGGGGAAGGAGCATCAGCTGCATATTCCCAGATCAAGACAGGGCTGGTTTTGAGAGTGACATTGGTCTATCATTGGACACACGTGTTCTTTGTTCAACCAGTGGTTCTATGCTTCCTATCTCTGGTACTGCATCATTGAGCCACAGGAGTTTTCATTTTTAGATTCACATTCTTTACTTCCTGCATGCTAACCTTGACTCTGGGCAGTGACTGTGACCACTGCAGTCCATAGCTGGGGACACTGACAAGCCATGTGGTTAGTTAGCTTGCTATCTGCACCCTAGTCTCATGTTCTAATCTTGTAAAATAGCTGAAGATTTTTAAATATATGAATTTATTCATCTTAGACTAGGGGTCCTCAAACTACGGCCGCGGGCCAGATGCGGTAGCTGAGGACAGTTATACACTTCACCCAGGGCTTATGAAGTTTCTTTATTTAAAGGCCCACTTAACAAAGTTTTTCTTTTTACTATAGTCTGATCCTCCAACAGTCTGAAGGACAGTGAACTGGCCCCCTATTTAAAAAGTTTAAGGACCCCTGTCTTAGACTATCGCCTTTCTCATGAATTTTGGAGGGCAGAGGTAGGGCAAGGTCAATGGGAAGGGGAAGTGATATCTGGTCTTTACCTGATCCTTCAATTCTGACAGCTGACCGGAGAGATTGGTAACGAGCTTCATGGTGGACTCCAGCTTTTCCTGCAGGTTCCTCAGCTCATTTTGCTCTCCTTCAGAATCACTACTGACTAGGGACATGGCACGCATCCTAGGGAACCAGTCCAGATTTCTTTCCTGGAATTCACATTAGAAAGGAAGAAAAACAAAAGATTTTTAGAGGGTGACATAAGCAATAGGAAAACAGAGCAAAACATTAGAATAAAATAGAAAAAAAAATAGAGCAGAACACTGGACTTTGGGATTGGATCTAGGTTCAAATCCTGATAGTGACACTGCCTTTTAACCTCTCTTAGCCTCCATTTTCTCATCAGTTAAATGATTCAGAGTGAATGTAAACAGCAATTGTTTCTGGCTGAGATCTACAACTGCATCCAGGGCCATCACCCTGATCTATACCTGGCCATTAGACCAAGATGACTCCAGACGAGACAAAGAGGTAGGTGACCTTGCACAGCCCTCCCTCATTTACAATCCAACTCACTTTCATGTCCCCTCCCTGATGTCATAGTCTTCTGCAAGAATGAAAGACAAACAGCATCCTCTGTGAGAAAGACCTGCCTCACTGAGGCCCGAAAAATATAGCTAGCTTTCATCTCTCTCTTTCTTTCTCTGTCTCTCTGTTTCTCCTTCCCCTTATCTTTTCCTTTCTTCCTCCCTCTCTCCCTCCTTTCCTTTCTTCCTTCCTTCCTTCCTTCCTTCCTTCCCTTCCTCCCTCCTGGAGGGGAAAATGAGGCAGATAAACTTGCCCAGCACTCTCTCAAATCTAATGACTCAAATGTCATGGTCATCTTTGAGAATAAAGCAAACAACAACAAGCTAAATGACAAGTTTAGAGCAGATGATCTCTTAAGGAGCCTACTACTTCTCAATATTTTATTCAACGTGGATATTGTCTGGGTGTTTGTTTTAAATAGTCTTAATGACCAATACACACCTGAGAGAAATCTTAGAAGTAACGAGATTTTAAGGTTATAAGCACTGACCACACTTAGGATGACTGAGTTAGGGTTAAGGAGAGAAAGGAGATTGTTCATGTTTATAAATTACTTTAAGAATTGCAAAATGAGGAGTAGCTAGATGGTGCAGTGGATAGAGTACTGGTCCTGGAATCAGGAGGATCTGAGTTCAAATTTTACCTTAGCCATTTGGAAGTCACAACCTCAACTGCCTTGCAAAACAAAATTTAAAAAAAATTATTATATATATATTTAAAAACTTCATATGAGGTTAGTGATCCATCCATTGCTCTCATTTTTCAAATGAAACAGGCTTGAAAAGATCATACTGGAGGTAATGCCTGAGTTGGAATTCAAACCAGGTCTCATGATTCCCAGAGCTACTTTCCATTTTCCCCTGTTTCTTAGAAGGGCATAGAGGTGGAGCAGGAGACATCAAATCTGGCCTACACTCAGCTGTGTGATCCTGGGCAAGTCAATTAATCCTGTTTGCCTCAATTTCCTTATCTATAGAATGCTCATTCTGGAGAAGGAAACAGCAAACCACTCCAGCCATCTTTGTCAAGAAACCCCCAGATGGGATCATGAAGAGTCGGGTACAACTAAATAACATTATCATCTTAGTAGAGTGGGAGAACTCTGCTATGGTTGTTCTATTTGTTTTAAACATCTTTCATCCCTTTTCCTAATTCTTTAATTCTATAAAATGGTAAAATAGAATATAACGGAATAAAACAGAGTATAACAAAGAGGGGTAATATTTCAGTCACTCTCGTGGTAAGCTTTGTAAATCCCACCAGAGCTTCCCTCCCACTCCACCCCTTTGATCCTTTCCATTTTTCCACTAAGCACCCAAACAGCTGGTAGGGCTACAGGTGAGGGGACAAAATGATGACAATTATTTCATCTACTTCTTTTCTCTCTCTCACCCCACCTCTCATGACAGACCATGAGTTCTGTGGCTTCTACTTGATTGCTGGTGAATAAAAAGGGACAGGTCTTCATACTGGAGTGGCGCGGCGCCCTCCCTCCCCCAAAATGTCCCTTTCTTGTTGTTCTTCTGCCAAACAGCAGGCAAAGCTTCAATAAATGAGCTCTGTTCACGGGGTCAGGAGTAAACATTCAGCCAGGATTTAATCAGTTGTAGAAATGAGTTAAAAAACCAAGGCATCTGAGGTTCATTTAATCTTCCATCTTCCACTGACCACCCTGACCTCTAGGGGATGAATTCTAACAGTCTCTAAATCCAGAAGAGCTGTTCTGAATCCCAATGTGCTTTTCCAAAGAAACCAGGAGCTCTTTACCATGGATAGTGCTATTTCCTTCCAAAACACATGCACAAGCACATGGATGAGACCTGTCTTTAGCTAGTACTGTAAACCAGCTGAGGCAATTATACCCTACATCTTGAATTAAAGCAGGCAGCTCCTACAGGAATTGCAAAAAAATCTGAAAGCTACTCAAGTGAGAGTTCATTCACATGGCTGAAATATTCATTAGCATTTGTCTCTGAATATATGCTAGTTCAGGGGACAGGAATAAATAACATCCAAAGCAATTTGTTGTACAGAGTCAAACCTGATCCTTAGTTTTACAAGTGCCTGGATAGTAATGGTGACTCAGGCCTAGGCCGGAATATTTGTGGTAAAGATCATGATTTTAAAAAGCCAAACTTAAAACTACAACTTTATTTTGATTTTAATTTTTGATTTTTAATTTGATTTACAAATGGTAAAACCCTTGAGACAAACTTCTTGCAAGGATATAAATTGTTAGTTCATTTTTATCTTTATCAAATGCAACATCAATTCACCATCAACCACTAAGAATTCAACAGAACATTATTTGTGTATAATCTGTTGGTTTTCAAGAGGGAGATAGGGTATAAATGTTAAACAATGGTCTTTCTTTATTTGCAACCTGTGTTTACTACCACAAAATGCCTCAATATGAGGGTGAATTATGGAAGTATCTACATATAACACAATTTTCAAAGCTGACATACAACCTATCACTATCAAGGATATAGAAACCTTACATTGGAAGAATTTGTTCAAGCCCTAACACTTCCAATTCTAGCTCCCTTTTCCCGCACACTTGGCTTCTTCCCTAAAGTCTTAATCCTTCTTTCCTTTTTCACCTCCTTTAAACCCTTGGCAATCCCTTTTTCCTATTCATAGCTATTATTGATTGGCAATTTCTCCAATTAGTAGACTTCAGTGTGGTCTGAAAACGAAATATTCAGAATGATCTTGAAGAGAACATGGTATAGGGGAAGGAGTATGATACAGGGGAGGAAGTGTTGGCTTTGGGCTTAGAAGACCTTACTTCTAAGCTTGCCTCTTTGATGTTCACCTGTGTGACCTTGGTAAAGTAATTTAATCACCCTGGGCCTTCATTTCCGTATCAGCAAAATGAGGGGGTTGGACTAGGTGGAATTTGACATCAGTTCAACCTTTAGAAGTATGATTCTGTGACTTCTCTGGGTGAATTTACTTTATATATATTTTCATCTGGCCATTTAGGAAATAAGCAAAGTTATGGTTTCATTGTCTTATTTTGAAAAATGAGAATTAGTCTTCCCTTACAAAGGGTATTCAGAGGAATGCCCAGGATTTGTAAGTATTCCCAGCAACATTAAGGATGGTTGATATTTATAGGATGCTTAAAGTTATAAGGGATGATAATTGTTCCCCACATTTCTGTAGCACTCTGCAGCTTACACAGTGTTTTCCATACCCCAATCCACTAAGGGTGGTGGAACAAGTATTGTTATTTTCATTTTAGAGATGAAGGAACTGAGGCTCAAAGAGATTCAATGATTTCTCTGAGACCACAGCAAGTAAATAGTGGAGCCAGTATTCACAGGCTAGGTCTTCTGAGTGCAAACTTAGGGCTCTTCTCACTTGGCCACGGCTTCTTCTAAATCAATATTCCTTTTGATGCTAGTATAAAACAATTTAATATTTTTCATATAGAGAAGAAAGGCACTTTGAAAATTTAATCAAATAATGAAACCCCCAAAAGGAAAAAGCTTAGAGATAAAGCAAAGGAATGGAGGTACTACAAGTATTCAAAGAATGCTGAGAGGAAGTAGACTCAAATGTTTAAACTTCAAAATGTTTTTTAAAGAAATGTAGTGTGAGGAATCCCTTTGCTACATAAGCAACCATCTATCAATGAACACATACTGACTGCCTTATGTATACAGGAGACATTCAGCAAAGTAGCATATTCAACAAGGGGGAAAACGGAACTCACCAAATGTTGCTGGGGTACATTTATGCCAAGCCCTTGAGTAAATTTTGGAGGTCCAGAACTTGGAATGATACCTTTCTCCCTAAACCTACCTCTTTTCCAGATTTCACATTTCTTTTGAGGGTTAAATCATATCCTATTTTTACTCTCCGACTCCCAGATCTTTAATCATGTCATGGTCTTCAATTCTCCCTCATCCTACTGGAGGGGAAAGGACAGCTGACTGTTAAATTTTCAGTGTAAACAATTCCACCTCAGAAACTGGCTTCTTATGAATTAGGGTTTGATTTATTGCCTCGTTGATTGTTTAGATTTAAGAATGTGATGGAGAAAATCTAGACAATCAACAAAGCAATAAAGACATAATTTTTCCCCTGGAGAACTGGTTTTTAACCATTTCCTAGCACCCCACTATCCACATTTCCACTTAACTTCTGATTTTGCCATTTCTGCTTTACAGCATCCCTTGCATCTTTCTTCTTCACTTCTACTTCCCAAGTCCAGGCTCTCACCACCTCTTACCTGAGTTATGGTGATACCTCCTAATTAATTTCCTGGCCTCAAACCTCCTCCTCTGCCCATCCATTCTACACACTGTTGTCCAAGTAATTCTCCTTAAGCATAATCTGACCAAGTCACCCCCCCACTAGAACAACTTCAGTCACTTCCTCTTGTTTCTAGGATCAAAAACAAACTTTTGTTTAAAGGAATGCCCTTTGCAACCTGGCCCCAGGTCATCTTTTCAACTTCAGTGGTCATCACCTTCCTCCCTGCAGCCTCCGTACCTAATCCTGACTCTACTCTGTGATCCAGTCCAGTTGAGCTCTCTGTTCCATATCCATGACACTTTCTCCCTGCCAGAAGTCCCTCCCATGTTTTAGCTCTTCTTCATGCTTAGAATAAATTTCTTCCTCATCTTTGCTTCACAGAAGCCCTTTCATCCCTCCAGATGCAATTTAAGCACCAACTTCAATATGAAGCTTTTCCCAATCTCCCTTAACTACTTGTGCCCTCTTTCCTATATATATATATGTGTGTGTGTGTGTGTGTGTGTATATATATAACTACTTTGCATTGATTATATTATTTATTATTTTTAGGTTATTATATTTATTTGTATTACTTATCTTTAAATTGATTGCATATGTACTTATATATGTACTTAGGGCAACGAGGTGGTACTATAAGGAATAGAATGTCAAGTCTGAAATCAGGAAGCCTCATTTTCCTGAGTTCAGGTCAGACCTTAAGACACTTAGCTTTGTGATCCTAGACAAGTCACTTCACCCTGTTTGCCTCAATTTCCTCATCTATAAAATGAGCTGGAGTAGGAAATGGCCAAACCACTCCAGTACCTTTTCTGGTACTGGTCACTGAGAACTGGACACAACTGAAAAATCACTAAACAATATAAACGTACTAGCTTTTTTGTTAGAAGATCCTTGAAAGGAAGAACTGCTTTTCTTCTTTGTTTTTATATTCCAGCTTCTCTTACAAATTTCCTTATTCTCTCTCTTATTCCCTTGAAAAATATACCCACCTATGGAATGGAAAAAAGCAGATCTATACAAGTACTTCCAGCCAGAGGCAGGAGACTGGAAATCTTCACTAAACAAATACTCTAAGAAAATTTGAAGGAGCAGTTAACTCTCAAGTGTACATGTGTGTGTATCAGGGGATGAGGGGAAGAGGAACAAAAAGAGAAAGACACAGAGACAGAGAGATATCAAGGAAGACTTCCTGGTAGCATGGAAGAATTGAATATCTTGAGCTGGACATTGAAGAGTTTTTAGGAGAAGAGCGTGCATTGTGGAGACTGGGGGAGGGAGGGATGGGCTTGTGCATATGCCAAAAATCGAGAGAATGCAAGATAAGATCAGGAAAGAGCTTATTAATCCAGTTTAGCTGAAATGGAAAATAGGGTGAATTAAGCTGAAGTCAGACTTTTGAAAGCCTAAAATGTCAGGCGAAGAAATTATTACAAACTCTCAGCAAGGGAATGATATGATCAGGCTAGTGACTTATGAAGATGATCTGGGGAACCATGAAAAGAATGGATTTGTGAGGGTGAAAGTAGGAAAGCAGGGAATCCAGTGAAGAAATTATTCTAATAAAAAGATGTCTAATGCAGGTCCTTGGAGGTCTGATAATTTAGTTAGAGAAAAAAGCACTTTGATATATAAAAATAAAAGCAGAATAAAGTTGGTTGAATTAAGTATCAAATGAGTAGTTTGGACACTAAGTTCTACAATTATTGAGAAGAGGGAATGATACAAAATATGAGGAAGGCTTTAGGGTAGAAGGGGATCTTTTTTTTTAAATTTAATTTTATTTAATAATAACTTTATATTGACAGAATTCATGCCAGGGTAATTTTTTTACAACATTATCCCTTGCACTTGCTTCTGTTTCGATTTTTCCCCTCCCTCCCTCCACCCCCTCCCCTAGATGGCAAGCAGTCCTATATATGTTAGATATGTTGCAGTATATCCTAGATACAATATATGTTTGCAGAACCGAACAGTTCTCTTGTTGCACAGGGAAAATTGGATTCAGAAGGTAAAAATAACCCGGGAAGAAAATCAAAAATGCAAATAGTTCATATTTGTTTCCCAGTGTTCTTTCTTTGGGTGTAGCTGCTTCTGTCCATCATTTATCCATTGAAACTCAGTTAGGTCTCTTTGTCAAAGAAATCCACTTCCATCAGAATACATCCTCATACAATATCGTTGTCAAAGTGTATAATGATCTCCTGGTTCTGCTCATTTCACTTAGCATCAGTTCATGTAAGTCTCTCCAAGCCTCTCTGTATTCATCCCGCTGGTCATTCCTTACAGAACAATAATATTCTATAACATTCATATATCACAATTTACCCAGCCATTCTCCAATTGATGGGCATCCATTCATTTTCCAGTTTCTAGCCACTACAAACAGGGCTGCCACAAACATTTTGACACATACAGGTCCCTTTCCCGGGTAGAAGGGGATCTTAAGGGAAGGACAAGAATCAGACAACTGATGGAGGGCTGGAGAAAGGAGGAAGTGCAGTCCAACATAGGGAATAACATGAGCTAAATGTATATAGGCAAAGACCTGTTTAAGGAACAATTAGTGGATCAATTTGATTGGAAGTCAGGATTTGTCAGCAAACTGAATTTTACCCTATGGGCTAGGGGGAACTGGTGCAAGGTGTATGATGCAGTTCTGTTTCAGGAAGACAATTCCTGTAGTAGTATGTAGGGTTGAAGACCAGATATACTCACAGAAGGGACTGTAGAGATTACATAATCCAATCCATGACTCCCTTCTACTTAATAGCTATTCCCAGTCTTTGCTTACAGAGCTTTCAGTGATGAGAAATATACTACAGCTCCTGAGACAGAATACTTTACTTTTGGGCAGCTGTAATTATTATCAAAATTTCCCTGAGAGCAAATTAAAACATACATCTCGGCAACATTTATCCTTTTTTTTTTTTTTTTTTTTCCAATTCTGATCTCTAATGTCAAGCAAAACAAATTTTTTCCCTCTTCTGCATTACAGTCCCTCAGATGCTGAAGATGCTTTATGTTTTTCCTCTAAGCCTTTCATCATTCAGCTTAAATATCCCTAGTTGCTCCAATCGATCCTTATACAGGATGATGAAAGGCCCTTCACAAGCCTTTTAACTTTCCTTTGTATGTCATAATTGGTCAATGTTTTTCTTAAAGTTTGGTGTCCAGAACCAAATACGACAGTCTCTATGTAGTCTCATCAGGCTAGAGTCCAGTGGGCCATCATCTTTCTTGTTCTGGCCACCATGCCTTCATTAATGGACCATGATAGTTTTTTTTGGTTACCATATTACACTGTTGACTTATACTGAATTTTTTTCCACCAAAATACCCCGATCTTTTTCACATACCTCCCCCATTTTGTACCTGTAAAGCTTACTACTGTAACTCAAGCGAAAGGTTTAATCAGTTATGGTCTTCTAGGGAATAGAAAGGAAAGAATGGTAATAAGAGTCACTGGAAAGTAGTAACTGATGGGGATTTTTTGTGGCTAAATGTAAGGTGAAGAAAGGGGAAAGCCAGGATGGCCTGACCATCTAACTTATCTATAATTATTTTATTAACTCTTGGTAGGCAAACAATTTGAAACTAAGCTGCTTGAAAAACTTTTTATCTTTTACATTGGTTACCACAGTTTCCATGTCATCTTTAATTCTTTTGGTTGCCTAACAAACTTGGGCTTTATTGGCTATACAAATTTCCACTTAGTGGAGTATAAAAACCAAAGGGTGTTACTGAAAAATTAAAATTAAATATATATTCTTAGCTGTGTGAATGTGGGTAAGTCACTCAACTCCAAACGACTCAATAAAAAAAAATTAACCTTATAAACTTGGCAAGATTTAGGTCAGCACACACCTTAATGTCCAAGGAAAGGCTTGGACAGGTGACCACATATAGAAGGGTTAATATAATAGTTTCTCTGGGTCTCCACAGTCTACTCTCTCCTCTTTCCCATGAGCCCCCAAACTAAGATGGCAGAAGGAATTTCCTTGTTCTTGGTTAACTGCAAAACAAACCACATCCAGCCTAGGAGGTTCTGCCCTACGACAGGTTCCTTTGTAATACAGTGGTAATTTGGATGGCATTGCTATCAATGCCACTGGCCAAAAGAGCAGTTCAGAAAAGGGAACTGGGAAATGTTTTATAGTCCTCACATCCTGTGTGCTAAACATTTCCCTTTCCCAAGCACTATAAACATTCCTTCTCTCTACTCCTACTCCCTGCCCCCAATCGCCACCACTTTTGCCTTGCCCCGTTCTCTAGTTCTTAATCTAAAAAAAAAAAAAAAAAAAAAATAGTCAAGGTCCATTGCCAAGTAAAGTCTAGAAAACATACCTATGGTATCCACCTTGTTTTACTGTGAGCAGCTGAGACCCATGGACTGAGTCTGGATGCTG
This sequence comes from Antechinus flavipes, assembly GCF_016432865.1. NCBI lineage: Eukaryota > Metazoa > Chordata > Mammalia > Dasyuromorphia > Dasyuridae > Antechinus > Antechinus flavipes. The sequence goes on along the minus strand of NC_067398.1, from coordinate 43,034,680 downwards.
CTACAACCTCTCATTTACTATATATCGCTGGTGGCTGTCCAGACAAGCTTGGGACGAGCAGCCGGTGATCAGCCCTTACTCTAGTAATTAGAGCCAGATTGATATTTGAATTTACATAGTGAATTTCCCCTGAATCTTCCATGAATGTGAAGCCCTTTAAAATCATTTCTCTCTCCTAGGGAGAGGTAGAAGTTTTTTGGTTTGCTTATTTTGAAGATACAGTATCTACATTTCTATTTAGCCCAGCCTTTGCAACATAACTTTAGTGCAGACTGCCTAGGCAAACAACTGCTGTATTACCCTAACTACCGGCTAAGCTGTTCACACACAGATCTCCAGCCAGTTAGGGATTCCAAAGCTCTATCAATTTGCGAGAAATCTGCTTTAATGTCGTTTCAAGGTCAAATACCATGTCTCTGTGGCTCAGCTTCAACTCAACTTTTTGTGTGAAAATCATTTTAATTAGAGGGGATTTGATTTCAGAGTTGAGTTCATCATTTGGTGTGTGTGAGGCTTACAGATGCACTAAGTGGCTGCCAGCTTCCTCTGTCACTCCGGGTCTCTGCCCTCCTCCATCCCTCCGCCCCTCACTGCTGGCATCCCACATACCAATGGCATTATGTACTGTCTGCCCTGGTCCTCCTACAAGCTGAGGCATCATGATCCAGCCTGTGCAGTTAACTCCCTCTTCCCGTCACAGTGAGAGCTTCCTCTGTCAGAGCAGACAAACGGACCGAAGCCACAGGCGGAAATGGGCTAACCACAGGGGCTGGGCTTCTGGTTAATTCTTTTCTAGGTAAAGTTGGAAAAGTCCCTGTAAACGCCAACACTGAAGTTGCAGACATGGGGGCGGCACTGACCAGCCTCTCAAAATGTCCATGATTGGAAGGGGGGGGGGAGAAAGGGTGGAGAAAAAAGGAAGTTGTATTGTATGATGCAAATATTATTCATTCTGAGAAGTGTTCACTCTCCCTGGGTTCAACTGAAGAGGCTATTCTGAGAAAGAACCATGATTGAGGTAACCTCCCACTTTAGAAAACCTCACAAGCGGGGGAATTTATTTACAGTTTTCAATGTTGCACTCATGGCTACAGGACTGTGCAGATCAAGCTGGGATGTTTAGATTAGTGAGGTGTTTTGTTTGTTTGGATTATGGTTTTCAGGAGTTCAGGGGAACCCAACAGGTTATGGGTGGGAGGAGATAGGAATGATTTGTTTCTCTCTATTTCTGTCTCTCGTCCTTTTGCTTTCTCTATCTCTATCTCTTCTCCCTTTTCTTTTTCTTGGAAGATTCCACTGAAGCTAAACTTAAGAGTGTCCTTTTTCACCCAAGAGCCAAATGCCACTTCTGCATTTAAGTTACTTCAAGTTAAAAACACACATTTTTAAATACTGAGAAAATAATACAAATTCTCCCTTTGGATTTTTACTGTGGCCCAGTGAATATTTTAGATTATAGGAAGCCCTAGGGTATAAATCCTACCTTCTCTCAATTAATAGATACTTTCAGAAAGTGCCCACAGGTTAAATAGGATAAATATTACTATAGTGGTATTTATCTGGCTTAGTAGGGAAATCACAAAATACCTAAAAATTTACATCCCCCATCCTTCACTGTGAGCTGGCTAAATAAGTTGTTCCTAAGGCAGAAGAAGAGTAATAATTCTGGAGTTCACCTCTCTATGACTATAGCTAGAACACCATTTGTTTAACTAGGTAGGAGATAACAGTATATGCTAATTGACTCTGGAATGTCCATTTATAATAATGTTTCCTAACATTTGTTTGGTATTTATGTGTAGAGTCCACCCTCTTCACCTGTAGCCTGGGTGAGGTGATAAACCACTCTCTCTGCTACCGGTTCATTTTCCTTATTTATTCTCATTCTAGATTTTAGGGCAGTCAAGGAATATCTCTTTACTAATTACTAAAACTCAACATTTCTCATCAATTAGCTCTGAATCCTCTACCCCAGGTTGCTAAATATTATTTATTTGATAAATCAAAGAAAAATCTTTTCCTATAAACTTTACTTGCCTCTTTCTTCCAATCAACCACAGACTTAAATAAATATCAATTTCTGACTATGCTATTTATTAGCAGTATAATCAACAATAAAACAAATATAGATACATGGCTACATCATCAGCTATGTGAGAGATGACTTCTCAATTCTAGAGACACAATCCCACCATTCAGTTCCTTTAAGGTAAAATCTTTTCTGAAAATTTTTTTTCAGTAAGACAATGATTAAATAAAACAAATAATCTTTCTTATTCCCCCTCCCCCCCTTTTTTTTGCCTTCTCTGCAAATGCTGAAGTTAACAGTTTCTCCAGAATGATAGCTAAAAATCCTTTTATTCTCCCAGATTTCTCAAAGAATGATATTAACATACTATAACATTAGCTGTAATCTCTTTGGAAGAGATCACTGAAACTGGAGTTACCTTAGTATTCTATGCTCCAGACAAATGAGCCTGTTGGTTATTAATGAAAAAAAATCTGATCTGTCATTTCTGAGCATGTGCACATAAGCAATCTCTTCTTCACCTCCAGTTCTTAGAATTTTTGACTTCCTTTGAGGATTAACTCAAGTATTACCTTCTAGATAACAGGCCTTTCCTCATCCTCACCTCCAGCTGTTAGTAAACTTTTTCCTCTGAAATTATCCTGTATGTAAACACACACAGAGATTTTATTCCTTCATTCACTTGCGGCAGTAGAAGTATTGGGATTATTTCTGATTTACGAGCGAATATATATAAATGACTTGGTCTAAGTCATGCTAGGTAGGCCCTGGATCTGGTGACAAAAGCTAGGGCAAGAACCTAGCTATCTTCATTCCCAATGGGACGTTCAATCTATAAGTTCATTTATTTTGTTTTAGGGAAAAGGAATGATGAAAATTGACATTTCACAAAATAAATAAGATACATAAAGGTTGCTGGTTCTCCTCCCAAGTTTAGATGTCAATCTGGTTCTATTTCTTCAGCTCTGAGTGTCTTTGCTAAAATAGCACATGTTATATCAACAGCTGGGCTGAAGTTCCTAATTACCAGCCCCCACTGTGGTTAATGGTTCTTCTTGGATCATCTAGTATGGCATACAAAGGGCACAGGAGACACACCCATCTCTTATGAAATTCCAAGGAAAATGAAACACCATTGTTCCCTGCGGTTGTTTCAGGGTCACAAGTGATGGAGGTGGTGGCCTTTGTGTCAGATGGGCTAGACCCGGGGTGCCGGAGAGGAAGTAAACCCTAAAGGAGAAAGCCAAAGTGGGCTAGCTTCCTGGAACTGAGGCCTCGGACAATGGGCACATGGCACGGCACCTGCTCGGGTAACAACTACCCCCCCCACCCCATGAGTTTATCCACCAACCACAAGGGAAGTGAGCTTTTCAAAGCAGGCCAATTCCAAAATGTGTAATTATATTCTGCTCATACAATTTCCCGTGTAGTTTCAATTAAATATTCTCTTCTTTTCTTTCTGGTTCAGCAATCACGCTACCTTTACCGAACAGTAGCACTCCTTAACTGAAGCTTTCCATCTTCAAAGCACTTTATTACTATTGTCTAATTATATTTGGACTGTTTCTACATTTGCTGCATAATTTGGATGGATTAATTTAAGGAATGGAGAGTTGGACAAGATGCTTTGAGATCTTTCAAGAGAAAGGACTTTTTATATTTTTTAGAGTTATGCAAAGTAACATACACGCAGGTATCTCATGATATGATACTGTGTGATAGAAAGAAAGCATGTTATTTTTAAATTTCATAAACTGATTTCAGGCCAGTGTGAGGGAAGGGATTATGACATTTTAATTTGTATCCTCCCTTAGTGAGAGGCAGCATACCTTACTGGATTGAGTCAAGATGACCTGCGTCCAATATTGGGGCAAGATAACAACTTTTCAGTACTTCCAGAAACTCTTTTTTTTTTTTTTTTTAAGACTTCAAGTTACAGAACAGTCTCTGATATGTATTAGAAGAAGGAATTTTCCATAGCAATAACTATAGATCCCGACTCTCTCCCCAAAAGATTTGCCAATCCCCCCATCCTCCTAACAAGAATCCTCCAACATAAGAGGTGCTCTGTAATTGTTGAGTTAATTACAGGGTGGTTTTACTTGCAGGAGAAGAAAAGAAAGTATGATAGTGTCACTTTAATGAACCCTGCAGAACATTAACTGTTTTTTCATGTGTGTGATAGATCCCTTCTCTCTTTGGAATCTGGTCAGCTTAAAGACATCTTGTCAGAATGGTTTTTAAACACATAAAATACCTGAGACTTCAACCAATCATTTGGAGACAGAGTTGTTAAAATATATATTTTTTAAATGTCACAAACCCTAGGTTAAGAATTCCTGCCCTAATGTATACTATCAAGAAATTATTTAAAATTGGACCATGAGAGAATTCTGGATAGAGGTACCATAAATTCTTTCATTCTCAAGCTTAGCGATCAACTTGCCAAACTTCCTATTCCAGGAGGTTGCCCTCACTGCTTCTGATTTCCCATTTATGCGCCTTCGTATTTGTTCCTTACATTTTGCCACTACTTAACATGTTGGTCATCCAATCAGTCTGGTCTGCTTTTGTCCCCAGAGACTATCTCTCTTTTTCAAGACTCCATGAAATATGACTGCCTTCTATCATTCCTAGTTAGAATTTTGGGGATGAAAAGTATCTTAGTTATCATCACAGGTGTGGCTTCAAGGGCCCACCATGATGTCTCCAAAAAATTAGTATTTCATGTCCTATTTTAAAAGTTTGACCTTAATGAAATTAAGGGTTGAGAAAGTAATGTACTGGGAGAAAGAGAAAGGGAGAATGGTGTAAATTATCTGCCGTGGAAAAAAGAGGCATGAAAAAACTTTTACAGTGGAGAAGAAGAGCTGGGGAATGGAGGGGGAGCAAATGAACCTTACTCTCACCAGAATTGGCTGAAAGAGGAAATAGCATACATACTCAATATGGTTATAGAAATCTATCTTATCCTGCAAGAAAATATGAGGGGAATGGGAAAGGGAAAGAAGAGGGTGATAAAAGAGGGGGCATATTGAGGGATGGAATGGTCAGTAGCAAAACATTTATGAGGATGGACAGGGTAAAAGGAGAGAGAGAATAGAATAAATGAGGGGAAATACAGTTAGCAATCATAATTGTAAAAAGAATTTTGAAGTCAGTTTCTCCGATAAGGCCTTCCACAGAGGGAACCACAAAGTTTATCCTTTAAGTAAAGTTTTATTTTTAATTTTAAAATTAAGTTTAATTGTAAGTTCAGTTTGTTTGATGAATAAAAATTATGTCCTTTATGACTGAGTATTCAATAAAGGAGAAAGAAAAATTACCTGGAGAACTGCCTGATAAAATGTGCTGGGCACACATGATGATCAGTTAATTAAATCTGCTGACTTTAAAGATGAGTCAGTACCTGCCATCTAGGGGAGGGGGCGGAGGGAAGGAGGGGAAAAGTTGAAACAGAAGTTTTTGCAAGGGTCAATGTTGAAAAATTACCCTTGCATATGTTTTGTATATAAAAAGCTATTTAAAAAAAGATGAATCAGTCCATAGGCGCAAAAAGGTGGTAAATTACCCCAAGTTACCAAGTAGCAAGGCCTGCGCCGATACCTCTACCGGGGCAGCTGTGATTGCAGCACTGACCCCAGCCCAACCACAGAGGCTCTGAAGGCAACGCAGACTTTTTGGAAGTAGGAAGAACCGGGCTGAATTGAGGACTTAGTTGTCTAGCATTTCATGTCTTACGCAGGGAAGACATTGTAACTTGTGTTACTTATACTCTGAATTTAAAGGGTTGATATTGGAATTAAAAATTCATCTTAAAAATGTTCTTTGGTCATTCTAACATATGTTCTTATGCATGCACATGCTCACACACCTATGATATGTAAGTATACATATGCTTATAGATAATCTTTAAGTGAATCCATTTGACAAAGTTTTGAATATTACAGATTGCAAAGGAGGTTAGTGATAGCTCCAGTGGAAGGCATTTTCAGGCTGGCAGTAGAGTTAATGAACAGAGAATAACATAACCCAACTTCATTCTCAGTTAATTCCCTGAGACTTATAGAGCCAAAGACCTCTGGATAGCAGAGACCTCAGAAGTTTGTTAATCTTAGCTCTCTCATTTTCTAGATAAGATCCAAGGGTTTGTGACCTGTCCAGGGTCACCCTATCATGTCACTGGCTTGAGAATGGTTCCAAATCCAGAACTCTTCCCTCAGATCTCATTTCCTCCTCGTTGTCGTTGCTAAGTCTGCCAGGTGGGCAGCACGGATAAGTTACTTAGGATGAAATGGAGTCTCCCAAGAAGTGAAACCATTTGTCTCGGACCACACGGCTAGTGAGGGGCAGAGATCAAAGTTAATCTGGTCTTTCCCTGGATTTTCTCTTCCCATTCCCGCCTCCTTCCCTGGCATATGTTTCTCCATGCACCTGACTCACCAAAATACCCCATTCTTGCACATGGGTTCTGCCAGGGCAGCTGATGGGCGTCACCCGTGGACAACAAATGCCTGGCAGCCTTCCCTGTGGGTGAGGATGGGGGGGGGGAGGCTGAGGAGGAAGAGCGGGGAACCCATGGGAGAGGGGAGAAGGGAAGGCTTTCAATATAGGCAATGACATCATAGCTTCCAGAGCGGTTTCTAAATATGGGTGGGGAAGCTTCAGCTGTGCCCCCTCTGAGAGCTTGTTCCCGTGCTCTCCACCCCAAGGCAGCCAAGGAGCCGAAGCCAGATCTCTCCTTCCCAGATATGAACTCAGCTGTGGGGCCATCTTGCTGCGGAAATCTTTCTGGGACGCGGGGCTCTGTGGAAGCATAAGCCACATTCTCACATTCAGTGAGGGGTTCTTAGAGGGAAAATGAACCCAGATCTCAAGCTGTCCAACAGCAGCTCCTCAGGGATCTCACTCAGGGCACTCCCTGGCTCCTTCCTAGATCATTGGAGAATTCCAGGCTGGAAGTTTCAACCCCATTCCACATCTGCCCACAAGCCCAGCAGTTGGCAATTTCCTGGATCCTTTGCCTGCTGCTGGGATTCTCTTTCCCCTCACCCAACAGCCAAGGACAGCTCTCAGGACTTTGCGTCTGGGACCTCCTGAAATCAAACACATGTCCTTGTGCTGGGGCACAGATCTTCCCTGAACACTTCCCATCGGGTCGATCCCCATTTTTGGTGGGGAGGCAGGGATCCTCATGAAATGAACACTTCCTTCACATAACTCTCCTGTTCTCTGGGCATTCTGCTGCTCTTTGAATAGTTCTCTCAAGCCCAATCTCCAGGGGCCTGCTTTCTATCCCACCAGACACCAGCGCTTGTTTCTACCACCTCAGCTAATCTCACCTTCACCTCTGGCCTTTTCATCTCTGCTGAAGAGCTCAAGTATTTTTTTTTCCTTACACAGAAAATGGCTGAGTGGCCTGGTGGAAGGATTCTAGGCTTGTTGACCCGAGTTCAAATCCTGCCTCAGAGACAGTATGTCCTTAGGCAAGTCACTTACTGAAACTGTCTGGATCTTAGTTTCCTCATCTGTAACATGAAAGGGTTGGACCAGGTATGTGCTGGAGCCAGCTTGTACCAGCTTGTGAGAACTGATTGTTAAACTTTCAATGGGAGCATTTACACCTCAGAAATTGGCAAATGCTACAAATTGGGTTTGATTTATTGTTTTGTTGATCTCCTAGGCTTAAGAAAGTGGTAGAGAGAATGTTGAAAATGCCAAGTAAATGTAAAAGTGTGTTGTGCTCCCGTTTTTTGTTTGTTTGTAGAACTGGCTGTTAAATATTTACCAGCACCTCCCTGATTCGATGGCCTCTAAAGTCTTTTCGAGCTCTAAATCTGTGATGGAAACCCTCCGCCTCTTTGTCCTATGATTCTCCTTTTTGTCTTCTCTAGGGCCAAGAAGAAAAAAATTGAATCCTTCTTCCACGGTACAGCCCTGCAAATATTCACACATGCCTCGGTCCCTTTGTCCAGTGCTTTCTATTTCTCTTAGCTGTTCCTTCCCATTTACTTGGTTAGATGCTAAAATACGCTCACACTCCCTCCCTCCATCCCTCCCTCTTGAGTTTCTTTCAAGACTAAAGTCCAGTCACTGCCAGTGTGGTCGACTGTATGCGATTACTCTATGCATATTGCCTAGGATTGCCTGAATGTGTATTCTTGCACACTCAGAACTATCCTGATTGTACAAGGACCAGATGCTGCACTTGAGCCTTGCATCCCCTCCTTCCTTACATTATTTTTGCCTTTGAAAGACAACTGCTTTCATTTTACTTGTAGAACACTGTACTTTTCTGAGCTAAGAGAATTCAATATATCATGAATAAAGTCCCCATTGAGGGGAACTGCTAAGGAAGGTAGGCGCTCAAAGCAGCCACAGCAATATCTCAGAGAAAGGCCATTCTGTGAGAAAAAGCTACACTGGCTTGGAAGGGTCACAGATCAGCCATTCTAATGTTTTAATTATTAGGGAGTTGTACCCAATTCAGATTAGTCATCTGGGTGTGGGAGTCGATGTCTGGTTGTGGTTTAAGTGAATCCATCCTTCCCCTTTCATTTGCTTAGGACATCCACTCCTGTCACCTGATTTTTCCAGGGAACTATCAAGTAATTCAAGTTGACCATTAAGTTCTGTTGGAGAAGAAGGCAAGAACAATTCAGCTATCAAGTGTTTAAGACTTATAACTAATGTGCTTCCCAGAAAACACTCTGGCAGGGCCAGTCCCTGGTCTTTGTGAAACTTGGGTCGTCTGAATGAACATCTGCAATTGCACATGAGTAGCAACTCTGGCAGTAACTCTGAGAATTAAAATCCATCGAATACATTAAGCTTCTTTCTTGCTGATTTATGGTCACTTCTGGATTAGACAGTGAATCTCTCTCCAGAGATTCCTTCAACCACCCACACCCTCCACCCGCAGCCGTCCTTCCCCTCCCTTTTGGGGAGTTGCTGCTTTTCTTGCAATGGCTAACCCAGCACTGCTGAGGAGGTGAAAAAGCCAGGGAGGAACAGGAGCCTGGGAGATTTGCCAGCCTGAGTCTGGGAAACCAGATGTGACCAGAAGACCAAAGTCAACAGGCTTACTGCAACCACAAAGGTTCTCAGTGTGCACACGTGTGCCTCGGTGCACGCCTATGTCTGTTTGGTTTGCCCTATCTGATTTCTTTATGGGCACAAGTCATGTTTCCTATATGCCATCTCCGAGCACTCCATACCCTCCTGTCTTATACAGTTTTGATGTATTCTTGGAAATTCAAGCTAACTTGGGGAAGGAGCACTGCAAATGAGCTACTGCCACATGAATTACATTAAGCTAGGACAAGAGCGAGAGATAATTAATTTACTATACTGGAGGAAAGGAGAAAGGTTTCTAGGAAGAAAAATGGACCCTTTGGGTCATTAATAGCTTGGGAGGTTAAGACCTTCCACTGAAAAATGAATGAAAAACATTGTATCAAACTGTCTTTCAATATCCAGGTCCCCCAAACCCCCAAGAAGAATTCCTCTAAAAACCAAAGCATTAGCAAATGTGAATCAGAATCTCAGAGCAAATAGAAGGCTGGAATCCATATTAAATTAATAAATGATGATGTTAAATTTCAGTTTTTATTCTTTCTTTCTCAAAAACAGAAAACTCTGCAATTGTGATAAGAATATTGGATCCAACAGTCCAAAACTTGAGCTTTTGGGTCTGAAGTTCAGGACCTGGCACATGTAAACTGTATAACAATTTAGGGTCTCAGTTTGTTTCTCTATTAAAAAGTGATAGTAATACTTTTTCAAAATACTTCCCAAGATTACTAAGAGGTAGTCAATTTTTTTTTTTTAAATGCAAAGTTGTGTCTAAGAGTCAGCTTTTATTATTCACCATCTGAGTTCCTTGAGCTTCTGGCTTACTAAGGGAATGTGTAATTGAGGACTGGCTTATCTCCTGTATTTGCCTAATAGGCTGTCACTTAAATATGGAGAAACTTCATGGATGGAGTTCCTGTTAAACTTCATAGAGTTGATCTTAAGGCTACAGTGCTATTACAGGTGACTTGGAAATATTTGAGAAGATGTACTTTCCTGCCTTTTTTTGAGGGGTGGAGGATTAGGGGTGTGGACCATTCCATCTGCTGTCAGATTTAGTTGACTGCTAAGGTTGAACAGGTTTATTTTCTTTGTAGTTCACTTTTGCTACAAGGAATGACTCATTAGATATGGTAGGGGGAGAAATATAGTTATAAATGAAGGTGATAATAAAAATAAAACAAAAAAGCCCATTTAAAAATAAAATAAGAAAATGAAAAAAGTTAAAATAATTGCTTCAGGCTATTATATAATTAGCCTATTCTGAGATGAACGTAAAACATAGTGGAGCATGACTTTCTGAAATCATTCTCACAGCACTTTAACAGTTAGCATTAGTTATGGCAATGGACCTACAATCTTATTAAATGATATAAAACTTATATATGACATATTTATTTTTTATTATTATTTAGAAAATGGTTCCAAGATGAAGACTGCAGGCCATCCATACCATCAGCCTCAGTAAATCTTGTCCCTGTCTTCCCATAAATCTACCAAAAGGAGTCTACCTATTGCTTTGAGGGGCCTTCTAGTTCTGTTAATTAGTTTTTACCCATTTGGGAGGTAAAAAGTTTTGGTACCTGAATTATTTAAAAAAGTAAATGTTTAAAGTTAATGAAAAGTTTTATATATATATATACTTAAGTTTGTTCTAAGACAGTTCACTGAAAGGCATCCAAATAGCGACATTTGTTGGGAGAGGCCTTTTCCAGCTTCTGCTCACAGAGAATTGTAAGAAGTCATTATTCTGTCACAAGGTGCCACACACAAAGTGCAATTTTCTTTCTTCACAGGACAAAGCTTTGGATGGATGTGCTTCCATGGCAATGGGATGATCCACTGCAAACTCTCAAAAGGATATGTCCCTATCCTGACTGGTCAAATTCACACTTCTAGACCTTTTGGAAGGGGGGAAAAACCAAAGAAGCTGTACAGTATCTACCCGCAAGGTAATCAGGTTCCTCAACACATAATGTCATGGTAACTATCAAAGCCATTTCTGCTTTGAAAGGGAGCGGTGACCTGGATACTAAAAAGAGCTGGTGAAAGGAACTTTGCCTTTCAAAAAATTCTTCCCCTTTTGAGCCCTATTATATATACTACCCTTTGTGCACTTGACCTGCTAGCCAAACAGAACTCATTTCCAACTCACACTACTGTGCTGACCTTCTCTACCTCCCTGTTCTTGGCCCCTGTGCTGGATCTGGAGCTTGCCATCATCATCCTCACCTCGACTCAACTCCTCCCCAAATTTTCCTTGAAGGCCCAGTCTACCTCTTCTCATGGATAAAAATCACCTCTCTCTCCCCCTTCATCACTCTTGCCCTAATCTCTATTTTCCATCATAATTATTTCTTTATCTGCTTCATTCTATCTAGGTGGCCCAAAGAGTAGAATATTGGACCTGAAATCAAGAAGACTTGAGCTTAATTTTGTTCTCATATATTTACTAGCTGTATGACATCTGCCTTAGTTTCTTTAAACATGAAGTGGGGATAATAATAGTATCTATCTCCCATGGTTGTTGTCAGGATCAAATGTGATGATCCTTGTAAGGCAGTTCATTTAGTGCAGCGCTTGTCACATAGTAGGAGCTTAATAAATGCTTATTTCCCTTCCCTTATGACCCATCTGTTAGTCTGACAAAGCCTCCCTGCCATAAAGTTTATTTACATCTGCAAAATCTTGCATATAGCAGGTATTTAATAAAATATATGTTGCATTTAATTGATGGAACGATCACAATTATATCCATTTTTCTGCTGAGGGAATTTCTAAATTGCCATTGATCTAGGGATTCCAACAGTTGGTCAAGGTGGGTCGTGCCTTTGGAAGAGGATAATCCAGAGTAGCATGTTCTAGAATAGCCATGAAAACAGAAATAGCAACATTTCCTGCCACTGTTCTTTTTCACACTCCACTTGCTGGTTGGCTATACTATATGATCTATACACCAATGGATCTCTCATCTCACTGTATGAGTATTCTCTCCAATGATGCAAACTGTAACCTATTCATATTGGATTACCCTGAGATTCCTCCCTGTCCTCCTGTCAATCCACTACAGGAGATCCAACCCCTGCTGGAGACCTTCCTGGAATTTTCCTGACCCTTCATAGATACCAGTGGAGCATGGAGGCTGTTTATTGGGCATCCCTTGCATTCGCCACACGACTATGGCATGATTTTTTCCTGCCACTGTTGATTTCTCCAATGATCCTCCTTGATGACTTCTTTCACATAATTCCTTTTTTGTCACCCATTTCACTTTCTCTCTTTGGGTGACCTCCAACTTCCACCCTTTTGAGACTAATTTAACATAGAATGATATGACTTGGAGTCATCCCTCATCACCAGAAAGAATACAGATCTGCCTTAAGAAGCTGAGGGAAGGGAAGTATCATTCTTCAAATTGCAATTTCCCAAAGGTGATCAGCCTACCTGTTCACTTCTAGGCCTGGCTCCCTATCCCTTTTCTGTGTGACTATACATTATATCCTGGAGGCAGCAAGAGAATTGGGGGGAGTGGACTGACCTCAGGTCTGAAGACCTGCCTTCAAATCCTGCCTCAAACACTTATATATGTGATTCTGGGAATTCCTTACCCTCTCTGTTTCATATTCCTTCTCTGTAAAATAAGGATAATGATTGAGTATCCACTACCAAAATTGTTGTGAGGATCAGATGAAAAAGGTATAATGTATATAAAGCATTTTGCAATCCTTGAAGAGCCATCTAAGTGCTCTCATTATTATATAAAATACTAGAGTTCCACAGGACTCTGGGCATTGAACCCAGAGCTGGCAGCTCCAGTGCCCTCAGGGTAGAGAGGGAGAGACAGTCCAGAGGAGGAGAGCGCTGAACAAGTACAAGAAATTCTCAAGATTCTGAGCAATGGAGCTGCCAGCCTTGCCACAATACCCAATTCCTTCCAATGCCTCTTCTCTCTGGAAGTGAGAGTTCTCTTCGTCCCCCAGGAAGTAGTAGGAGCTTTTCTAGCACTATTAACCTCTGAAGTTTCCATCGGTACCGACCCCTTCCAGGATACAACTGCGCCAAATGGAACACAGCATACCATGAGCCAATCAGCAAAGAAAGGTTGCAAACTTACAACACGGCAATGGTGGTTTCATATCTTATAGGAATTCTCAACGTAAGAAAAAAAAATTGGTAAAGAAGCCTGGAAAGGAAGAAGCTTGGTTTACTGGATTTGGACTCAATCAAAGAACTTTTGGTTCTCTAACTTTTGGAACTCAAAATAAAATAAAATAAAATTGATAATTATATTTCAACAGAACTGGTTTTCTTGGTAAGCCTATGTTTTATTTTACGTGTTTAAGCACTTTCTTGTGAGAAGGGGTCTGCAAGCTTCATCAGATTGCTGAAGGGCTCAACCCTCCAGAAGGTCAAGCATCTCTGGTCCTACAAGGGTGGTATGTTTGCTTAGGGTAACCTTGCATCTCCACTACAACAAAGAATTCATAACTATGATGTCAGTCCATTAAGTGGATGATTTTTCTCATGCAGAACTGGTCTGGCAGACACAGATATTCTCATATATTCAGGGGCATCTGGACTCCAGTCTTTATAACAATCCTATTAATCACCAGACAGAAGTAGGCCGGCACAGGATGGGGCACTTCCTAGCACTCGGCCTTAAAAGTCACTTTCAGTAGAGAGGTAAGAGGTCAGTCAGTCCCTGTGAAGTGGCTCTCAGAGCTTATGGGAACCATTTTTATTAAAGAGCAGAGCTCGGGATGCTAATGGCGAGCCTGTAATAACAGCAGTTCTTTCACAGACAGATCTCCCTCCCATCCTTGGGATCACTCATTTGCCCACTTTTTGGCACCAAACCAACATCAAAATAATCCTGTTCTGGTTGGGGGTAGAAGGGGCTTTCTGAAAGGTTAGATGACTTTTCTCTGGGGGTGTGTGTGGCAGATAGCCAGTTTGTTCAACCATTTCCAAAGGTTTATGGGGTAGAGCTCTTAGTTTTTCTGCCACTGAAAACTGCTCTCCACACCCTTACCCCCCCAGCAACTGGTGACTAAGCCTGAACAGCCCTGAAATGACTCCAGGGAGCTGGGGCTCGGTTCCATCGTCCCTGAACCGGCTTCCTTTACTTCCCTTCCCAATGACCAGGCTGGCACTAGGAGCAGCCTCCACCTGAGTTGGGTGGTACGCTTGGGCTTTCCATGACCTGTTAAAGATACTTTGTGCTGAAATCCAGCGTTGAAAAACCCACTACACTTCAGCTTCCCTTCGTAGCCCTCATCTCCTGCACAACACACAGCTTCTTAAATTCATGTTTACGAGCTTTCTGATGCCATAATTTTAGATTTGTTCAGCCAAAGAATGGCAGGGAGGGTAAAGCAAAATTAGCCAGAGGCTGGCTTTCTCAAAGCACTGCCAGTGTAGCGGGCTTTGAGCACAGTGCCGTCCATTCGAGTCTTTGTGGAGGCAGGGGTAGTGAGGGTGCTCTCAGGCCGCTAATCCCCTATCAGGTGATAGCTCATGAGACTCCTGTAAGTCCTCATTACTGAGGCAGAAACCCGGCGCTGGGCCAGAGGTTTCAGTGACCCCAAACTAACACGGCTAGCACTTAACCTTACAATCAACCTCCCGAAGATTTGTAGACTGAGACACTGGAGGTGAATACTGTCTTTGAGAGGAAAATAAAAAGAACTTTTCCTAACAGACTGTAAAGACTAATGAGAAACCAAGGACTCCTCTTTCATGTGCTATAATAGATCAAGATGCACATAATGCATTTATATGTAATATATAGATTATACATATAATATATAACAAACACACACATTTATGTGTATTGTATACATACATGTATATCTATTTGTTATATATAACATAAAACACACATTTATGTGTATTGTACATATACATGTAGATGTATTTGTTATACATAACATAACAAAGACACACATTTATATTTGCATTATGCATATACATGTATATATATTATACATGTTTTTATATAACATATAATATACACTTATATGTATATTATACATATGCATGTATATGTATTATATATAACAAATAAATACACACATATATATTATACATATACACGTATATATATTTGTTATATATATATATAATCTATGTATTATGTATAAATGTATTATGTGCATCTTGGTCTATTATAGCTCATGAAAGAGGAATCCTTGGTTTCTCATTAGTCTTTACTGTCTGTTAAGAAAAGTTCTTTTCATATATGTATATGTATGAAAAAGTGTATTATATATATCTATACTCACACATTCCCACCCTTATATCAAAGGCAAAGGGAACTCAGGCTAGACTTGGAGTCAGCTGGAAGACCCTTTTGTCATCTCCCCTACTTATCAATAGCCTCCTGGCCAATTGCTCTGCTACTTGATCTGTGTTTGTTACAAATCTACCATGTGAATATCTACCTATATGCCTTCCATCTTCTCAAGTTATTTCTTTTTTACAATGCTGCTGTCATTGTACAAATCGTTCTCTTGATTCTGTTCACTTCACACAAATTTTCCCACATTTCTCTGAAACATCTCTTTTGGTCATTTCTTACATTATAAAAATCTTCATGACATTCATATAATCTGTTCAGTCTTTCAGCAGTAGATGGGTACTTCTTTATCTTCCAGATATTTGCCACTATAAAAAGAGTTGCCATAAATCTTGTTTGCACATATTATTTTTTCCTAATTCATGGATCTCTTTGGATATAGGCCTTATGGTAATATCAGTGGATCTAAAGATATGTACTATTTAATAACTTTTGCAGCACAGTTCTAAATTGTTTTCTAGAACAATTGGATCAGTTTATAGCTGCATTAGCAGTGCATTAATGAGTCTGCTTTCCTGTAGCTTTTCCAACATATATAATTTTCCTTTTTTGTCATCTCTGCCAATCTGATGGGTATGATTTTGAGGTTGAGCCTAGGAATTGCTTTAATGTGCATTGTGCATGGCTCTAATTATTAGTGGTTTGTAGAGGCTTTTTTTTTCATGTGGCAGTTGGTTTTTTTTTTTTTCCCTTTGAAAACTACTCATTCATATTCTTTGGTTATTTATTAGTTAGGGAATGACTCTTATATTTAATAATTTCAGTCACTTCCTTATGTCCTGGAAAGGAGAATTTTATCAGAGAAGCTTAATGTAAAAATTCTCCTCCCCCCAGATAATTGTTTCTCTTCTAATTTAAGCTGTATTGATTTGTGCAAAAGATTTTAAATTTACAATTAAAATATATGTTTCATTCTTTGTAATTCTCCCTATCCTTTGTCTGGTCACTTGTCTATAGGTATAAAAGGCATTTTTTCCCTTGTTCCTTTAATTTATTTATGATATGTTTATGATATGACAATTCATATATTTAGAATTTCTCTCTATATGCAGTATAATGTGTTGTTCTAAATCTAATTTCTGTCAGATTGACTTCCCAATAGTTTTGGTCAAATAACCAGCCAATTTTATGCAGTAGCTGAGGTAATTCCATATTTCAAAGTCAATTCTCATTGTTTTATAGACCACTTTTCAATAAGTCTCTAAATCATTTAGCTTACTACATATTTAAACAATTATTATCTACTACTAATCCTTTCCAATTTGTTTTAACTCTCCAACAAAACTATAAACTCCTCAAGGACAGGGACCATGCTTCATATTTCTTGATACATACCACTAAGAATAAGTATAGATACACTACAATTTATACTTGTTTTTTTGACTTTAATGCTTCCTAGGACTATGGGTCAAATCATCTGTTTTACAAATCACTGGCATTGCTTATGTTTAAAAACATACAGTGGTTTCCCATTACCTCCTGATCTTCGAAGTCTTCACTTGGTTGCCCTCGATCAACTTCTTTCTGCCCAACTGAGATTCCCTAAATTAACCAAACTAATCTGCTTGCCATTCATCCTATGCCTTTGTGTTCTCTGTTCTCTTCCTTCTTTTGAACCATGCTCAAAGCCATTTTCAGGAATCCTTTCCTGATTTAGGACTTGTTGCTGTTGTTCAGTTATTTTTCAGTCGTGTCTGACTCTATGTAATCCCATTTGTGGTTTTCTTGGCAAAGATACTAGAATGGTTTGCCATTTCCTTCTCCATATTAGGAAACTGAGGCAAACTGAGTTAAGTAACTTGCTCAAGTTCACACACCTAGTAAATATCTGAGGCCACAGGAGAACATCAGTTTCTCCTGACTCCAGACCTGGCATTCCATCCGCTGTCGCACCTGGCTGCCTGATTTAAGAGCACCCAAAAGTTTTACTTTTTTCCTCTACACTTAACATTCAGTTTATGTTATAATAACCTGGACTGTTAGTATATACTTTGAAGCATAATGATTTTTTAAAAATAACTTGTACACTCCATTTCCTAAGCCAGATTGTAAGCTACTCATGGACAAGCACTGAAATCTTGTTCTTCTTGGGCTAGAATAAGCTCTCTGCAGCATTTATCACAGGAGTGTTCCACATCTATTGCCAATATACAGCCAGGCAGCAAATGAATTTGAACTGAAAGCCTGCCACCTATAACCAAGACTTATATACATATAAGATTTGAGCTTATTTATATATAATATTTTACAATCACAACTTAAAAAAAGGGGGAGGGGAGGTAGGGATCACTTAGGATAATGTATTATCAATCAGCATGTATGAGTCTCCATTACCTGGAGGGGAAGCTAGTGAGTTGGAGGGCTCTGAAAAAATAATGGCGCCTTCCCTTCTCAAAACAGATGAGTTTAAACTACCAAGACCACCTAAGTTTTATAGCTTGTCTCTGCTCCTTTCACCATCTTCTTCCTTGCTCTTGAGAATCTTAATGAAGTTTAGACCACAGGTAGGAAAGAGCAGCTGACTTGGCAACTTCCACAGAACAAATTATGATCCCCCCAACACTCTGCAAAAGCCTCATTCACTGAAAAATCACAATGATTGTTTCCTCTTCTAAGAAAATATCAGTGTTTCCAATTGATGAGAAAATTAATGGGGGATTCAAACACCTCTTTTCACCTGATCCTCACCTGTTAACAAAACATCTATCCCAAAGGCTAATTAGAGGCCCAATGCAAACATTAGCACACTAAATGGTTCTGTTCTAGTGGTGTCCCACTTTCATGGGAGACAGACCTAAAGATGCATGCCTCAAGAGCTGCAGCCAAAAGGCAAATATGCCTTGAAGTGCATTTTTGTACTCACCTTGATCATTTCTGCCACATAACTTTCTGGCCCTGTGTACTCGGTGGAATCCTTCACCTTGACCAAGACAATGAAGCACAAATAATGCCACATGTTGTGTTCCTCTTTAATGTGCTCTTCAAAAGTGACCGTCTTGTTATCGAACTTGTCTCTTTCTAATCCTAAAAGAGGCGAGAACACGGTTTCTCTTTAGCAGCAAAATGAGTTCTGTTTGTCCTATAAATTCCATTTAAAATGTGAATCTATTGGGCTTTCTAATGAACCCATTTATACATTTGTATATGCATTTAAAAATCGTGCAGATTTAAAAAGATACCCCAGACATAAATCAGAAATTTTGCAGATTAAAGAACTTTTGACATCATTTGATTTAATCACATTTTTTTTTTTTAATAAAGTTTAAAGAGATTGCATGTTTTGTCCCAGACGACAAAAGAAATAATAGACCAAGGATTTGAATTCAGAGTCTCTGGTTCCCAAATCAGTGGCTTTCTCATTATTTCATTCTCATCAAAGAATTAAAAGAATTAAGTGAAAACTTCATGCTATACTAATTGTAGCAGACAAACCATTGGTAGATGTTGTGAGCAAATCTCATATTTAACTTCATTAATTCAAATATTTCTTGAATATCTACTATGTAAAATGCACTGTGCTAGGAACTGAAGAGATTAAAAATATCTCTAAGATATGGCCCTTGCCTCAGAGAGCTTATAGTCTAGTAGCCAAGATTATTTCTCAGAAGATTAACTTACAATACATTTAAATATAGCATCCTGATTAAATTCCAAGTTCTTTATGAGCTTGAAGCATGCTTTATGCTTCTGTATCTCTCCCACCACCCATCCCTCATGTTTAGAATGCTCTCTCTTTTGTTACTTACTGATCTCCTTGGCTTCTTTTAAGCCCCAACAAAAATCCTTTTGTTTATTAGAAGCCTTCCCTATCCCTTAGTAATTAAAGGTCAATTTTTTGTTAATTTTTTCCTTCTTATCTTGCACATAGCTTGTTTTGTATATATTTGTTTACATGTTTCCCCCTCTCCCCCAACCTTGAGGGGTTGCTTTTTGCTTCTTTTTGTATCCTCAGTACAAATACTGAGGATATGATGGTAGGAGGGAATGATCCATACCTTTCTTGAAGACCTCTTTTGTGAAATGATAATTGTTTTGCTATTACGTTAAAAAAAATTAGGGGCAGTTAGGTGGAGCAGTGGATAGAGCACCACCCTAAAGTCAGGAGGACCTGAGTTCAAATGTGGTCTCAGACATTTAACACTTCCTAACTGTGTGACCCTCGGCAAGTCACTTAATCCCAATTGCTTCAGCAAAAGACACACACACACACACACACACACACACACACACACACACACAGTCTGAATATTTTCTTCAAAAAAATTTTTAGAGGTTAGACTACATGCATGTTTTCTTCCCTCTGAATCTGTTTAGAGTAGGAGCATCAAAAGAGAAGATCCAAGCTAAGAGTACAACCACAAAGTTGGGGCTCATGATGCAAAGCAGAACCCTCAGTCTTTGCTCCTTAGCACTGATCTGCTGATGATTATAGTGATGAAAACCCTGCTGAAGGTGACTTGGGAAAGATACTGGGTTTCATCCAAGAATATTCTTTGCTCTGAGGACAGATGATGTAGAAATAATTATATAATCAGAGCATTTCATGACTAAGAAATCCAGGGCCCATCATCAGTCATATTTTTAAAGCTCAGATTTCCCCAAAACTATCCATCCCGATGGGATGTGGCTCCAGGCTGAACTGGGCCTTCCCTCCCTTGGTAGCTTGAGGGGAGCAGCAAGACCTACCACAAATAAAGCAGGTGGTCTTCAAGATCTCTTCTTTCTTCTGCTTTTCACTCCTCAGATCGGCAAAGGTATCGATGATGACCCCAAAAATCAGGTTAAGGACAATAATGATCACCATGAAGAAGAACAACAGGTCATAAATCACTCGAGCAGCAAAGAGAGGCTCCTGGGGAAAAAAGAAGTGTCATAATTAATTCCAACTATTAGCTTTATCGTTTTAGTTTTGACAGTTCCATGGCAAAACGGCACTAAGAAACCTTTAAGCAAGCTGAAGCTAGACATATCTACCAACAACTTTCAGTGCAAACTAAAACTTCTGGTGACCATTAGTAGTTTTCCCTCCAGATACTGAAATAAGTGAAAACTATTACTTTCTACAAAATTGATGAGCCCAGTTTGAGTTCTACAACTGTTTCTTTTATTACGTATTCCTATTACAAATCATTACTACCACCTGACAAGAATAAACAAGCTTTTGGGAGCCAAGATCTTTGGGAAATGGATCTCAGGCCTATGAATCTGATGACTGGTATAAATGTTGCAACTCTTTATGCTGTCCCTTTATAGATTGCAAATTTCCATACATGACACTACCACAATACACCAGAACAGTATGGAGAAAGGATGCACAATCGGCCACTGATCCCCATTTATTTTGCTTCCTCCTATTTTCTTCAGTATACATTTAATCTGATTTACTGTGCACTATCACCCACCCACGTCTCTCTTCCTTCCCCTTCCATATTAATTTACCTCTTTGGACGGCTTTCTGAGCACATCTCCTACTCCGCCCCCACTTCTCAGTCCATGACTCAGCACAGTAACAATACACATCAGTAATGTCTCACACGTATGTTCCTTATCTTCTTCAATTTGTTCTGCAGGAGTCAGCTCTGCTATAACATAGCAAGTAATAACAGGTTTAAAGTGTGAGAAAATATATACCATGATTTTGATGATTATATTTCTTGAATGCCATTTCACTAGCTGACAGGCCTGAAAGGAAAATAAATTCAGAAAGCAAGGGTAAAAGATCCCAATGCTTCCATTCAAAATATGTAACCATCGATTGCAGCATTTCATATTTTCAATGTCTGTAACATTAACCACGAGTAACTTCCTCTGTTCTGTTCCAATGGTATCCTTTCTTTGATGACATCTAAAAATATTTTTGAAATCTATAGGATTCTGGTCCCAGTCCCAAAACTGACTCACTGCTCAATCTTAGGCAAGCTGCTTTATGCCTCTGAGCCCAGTGTTCTCATCTGTCCAATGAGGATACCACTACTTACCTACCTCACAGGACTACTGTGAACTTGAATTGGGATATATTATATCCTATAAGCTGTAAAAGTATCTGTAAATATAATGTGGACCTTCTTATTCATGATACTCTCTACAGGTTAAAATATATTAAAAGGTCATTTTCATTCTTATTGGTACTATATTAATAGATCACATGATACTTTCACATGCAATATTCCTGCCCTTTGTTCAGTTCTCTCCTCTAAAACCAAAAGCAAAAAAACAAAACAAAACAAAACTTTACTAACATTTGTGACATTTGCTAGCAGTTTCATTTTTAAGCAGAGAATCTGCTCCAACATGAACCTATATGGGTCTCAATTTCCTTACATGTAAAATGGAGGAGGGGGGCTAACAACTCCTTATGATCCCATCTAGCTCTCTCATTCTATGAGCCTATAAATCTTACACAGTCTTAAATGTAGTATCAAAGCCTCTTTAAAAAAAAATCAGATTTAAAGTGAGATTTAGAAGCTATTAAATTCAAAGTGCTTACCTTCTGTGGATACAGGAGAAGAACAGTTTTCTCCAGCCCCCAATCTACACACATCAGAATAAAGGAACTCTCCTGCCAAACTCTCACTGGTGTCTGTAAAGACAAAGTTGGTGGTGAACAATCTGAATGTATCTTGACAAAATGTTTAAAGTCATTAATTCATATCCCATTAAATAATTCTCTACAAAGATAAGTCATATAACTGAACTATAATTTAAAGGACTTGTAATGTATATACTCATTTGGAAAATACCATCTCTAGATGAAATACATAAGCAGAGGATGGGGATTTCTGCATAGATCATGAAAAATATACTCACTAGCCTGCTTCTTCTATCTTAAAGAACCTCTCATATAGATACTACCAAACATGCACTGATTAAAGCAACAAGTATCAAAATTCTGGACCTAGCATTAATTGATATAAGTTATCTTAGTTCCAGAATGACTGACTTCTAATGTTTATATTGGTCAAGAGGTGAAATGAAGTTAGTTTCAACTGGTATGATAAGAGTATGTGCCCACAGATGAATAATCTTTTAAGATTTTAAAGTTTAAAGAGAGGAAACCAAAACTGTAGACAAAAGTTGGTCAAAACATTGTATGTACTTCTTGTGTTGGAAGCTACTGTGAAATCTTTAAAAAAAAAACCCAAAAAACCATTAGTCACCAAACATTGTGGTACATGTAGGCAAAGAATTTGACCGTCACTCAAATCTATGAGTTTTGGGAACCTGCTAAATTAAAGTTCAAAATCATAATCAACTCTGGAAAATTGGACACAGCACAATTATTTGAAACATGTGAGTTCAGTACTGGGGAAGGATTTAATTTTAAATCCCATTCTCTAGATGTTCAGAAGATATGTGTCATTAAATTTGTTGGGAAAAAAATTATATAATAACATTATTTGTACTTTTGTTTCTCTTCCCCCTTTTTCTTTACTACACCTTCCCTCAGGTTAGATAAAAGGACAAACATTTAAAACAGACCTGGAAGTGAGGTTTCATTGGGCAATCTATCTACTTCTAGGATAAAGTCATCCTTGAAGAACAGATAGCCCACAATGGAGAACAGGTAAACCAGGATGAGGGCAAGAACAGCAGTCAGGATGATGGATCGTCCATTGCGAGTAACACTTTTAATGACATTAAGCAGAGTCTCTTCTCTGTACACTAAGTCAAAAAGCTAAAAGAACAAACAAAATCCAAGAAAAAAGAAATTTCTATCTCAGTTTGTATCAATAATTCTGTAAGGATTTATATAGTATCAATGCAATGAAGTTTTTTTCCCCCAATTCCCCTCTCCCCAGCTGCTTGTGCCTTCCCCTTTGAGGCTATTTTTAATCTGCTTTTTATATATTGCCTAGTTATTTACATGTTTGCACACCATTTGAATATGGATTTCTTGAAAGGAGAGACTTTTTTTTTTGTATTCTTTTTATTAGTACCTGGCCCACAGTAATTAATTAATAAATGTTTGTTGACTGCTGACTGACTGATAATATTAGGTGAGCAGTATCTCAGCATTTTAAGATTTGCAAAGTATTTACATGTATTATCTCATTCTACCCTCACAACACCCCTAGTGGTGGAAAAGTCCATCTGACATTCACTGTTTCTTACCAGAACTAGATCCATCTTTTCTCACTTTAAATGGAGCTGGCTCCAGGGAAAATGAACAATTCATTCAAATGAACATTTATTATGTGCTTCCTATCTGTCTAATACTCTTTAGTGCCTAGTTAGAAACACAAAATCTAAATAGGCTCTGCCCTCACAGGGGCATTTAGGGAAGAGAAGGGGACATTATATACATCATAATATAATTTCAAAGGAGGAAAGGCACTTGGAACTGGGCAGGACTCTTGAAGAAGGCATTTAAACTAAGCGTCAAAGGAAACTGAAGAACGCAAGAAGTAAAGATGAGGAGGAAGTACTTCAGGCCTAGAGAGCAACTGGGGTAAAAACATGGAAAAGGGACATGTCATATACTGAGGAGAGTTCACATAACTGGCACAGAGCCTCTTTTTGTCAAGGTATCTACTGCAATCTTGGGATGGGAAGAAGGGGTAAGGTGTGAACTTGGGCAAGTCATGTTGTTTCTTGGGTCTTGATATAGAATAAATTACTTGGACTTGACTAATAGATCTCTTTCAGCTATAATAATCTAACTGGACACTGACAGCACATGGCCCATTGGGACACCATTGGATTGTATAACTAGCTTTAGGAGGGCCCATATTTTGACTCAGTTTGTGAGTCTCTTCTTCCACACATGCCTATTTGCTGTGGGACCCAATAAGTGGTATACTGGGCAGAAATACTAACCCAAGTATTGGGAACCTAAAGCTCTGGTCTCAACTCTACATTAAAAAGTTGAACAATCTTAGATAAATCACTTAATGTAGCTGAACTTCTGTTTCTTCAGCCATAAAATCGGGGGAGGGAGGGAGAGGGGGGCAAAGAGGGGCACAGATCTAGAAAAACTTAAATGTCTTTTATTCACTTCTATTATTTTTGTCTTTCATTTTCGTGGCCCACAGGTCCGACTGACTTGTCCACCTCCTTAACTCCAATTAGTGTTCTTAGATTGACTATGAGTAAGATACAGGTTTAAGCTAAAACATGAAAGATACCAGGCAAATTAAATATCATCCCATTTTATATTCAAAAAATTCTATGATCTCATTGATTTGGGAGCTTCCTTCAGGAAGACAGACTATTGATCTTGTGGAACTTTCACATGTTCTCCTAAAAGCTTAGCACGTGAGAGTTGCTCAGGACTCTGTAAGTGTCCATCACTTCTTCCTAATGCCATGATGGTACCAGGGAAACAAACAGCCTAGTAATTCCCTCCCTCCCCATGAAACCTGCCTCTCTTTCTATCATATAATTCATTGATGACATCCTTTATTCCTGTTCTTCTTTGGAATGGCATGTTGGTTATAAGCTGCAGCCTATTCATATTCACCATATACCCTTCCATACCTCCCTATAGGTACTATAGGGTACTGATCTTTAATTCTTCAGTGACAGTGTTCCAGCTCTCTCTGTCACACAATCCTATTGTCAAACAGCAAAAACTGAAAAAAGATGGGCTTTTGCTCTTCTGGGAATCATGGAGTCCATAAAAATACTCTACAATTTTCCAAATTAGCCTTCTTTCTTCCTCCTTTCAAACTCTGAATCTAGATCATTGTCTGTATTGTGTTCTATTGGACATTAATTCCTTTCTGAAGAAATCATATAATTTTTACATTTGGGTGCCTCTCATTATTTTGTCCTAACCCTCATTTTCCAATATAGTTTCTCTTCATCCTTACTTTTTCCCACCTTTTCTGTTACTTTTATTTGAAGACTCTTATCAAGTGCTTCCTTGAATTTCTTCACCACTTCATCCTTAGCAAATGATGTTGAGGCATAAACCACACTAATTTTCATGGTGATCTTTTTGTAACTACTTAATTACTGCAAATGTCACATGAAATAACACGTGTAATTTGGGGCATATGAGGAAACCCAAATCAAACCATTTCTCCTGCAACTTCCTTCTTTGTTTTTTTTTTTTTCTGGTTTTGTTTATAATAAGAAAATTATAATATATAATATAATATATAAAAATAAAATGTAATATAAACCCCTGTGACAGAGACAAGACTTTCACCTATAAAGTATTACCAGGCAAACTAAATCTATTGGCATTTTTACAACTGTGTACCTTCTGCTGCCTTTCCCATCTCTCTGGCACCTTCCCTGCAGATGTAGTAAGAGGGCCTTGTAGGACTAAAAGCCATTTCATATTATTCTGTATTCTATTAGTGACCGTGGCCAAAAACATTTCAACACTAGGCTTCCTACCTCACAGGGCAGTCAGTGCCTTTCAGCGATCAGCAAAGCTGATAGTTAGAAAATAGGCCTCCTTTGTCCTTTGAGTCATATTTGAAGCCTTCCCAGCATGGCTGATCCTGCCAGAGATTGTGCTTCATGATCATAGTCCCTGAAATCCCAGGGACAACTCCATATTATATTGAGGTGTCTCATTAGGAATTTCTTGGAGTAGTCCATCTAAGGCAGCTGGGGGTAGATTAGACAGAGTGCTAAACTTGGAGTCGGGAAATCTAGCTAAAACATACTAGCTGTATGTTTTAATCTTTGTTTGACTCAGTTTCTTCAACTAAAACACTAATAGCACCAACTCCATAGGAATTTTCCCATAAATTGGGAAAATCAATGAGAGGACAGCTCTAAAAAGCACTTAACACAGTGCCTGAACATAGTAGGACTACATAAATTCTTATTCTCTTCTTTTCCCATAAAATGTGAAACTTAACACTGATCAAATTGATTAAATTTTTTTCCCCCAGTAATATAGAATACATAGGAAAAAGCAACAGAATCTTTTTATATTTAACCCACAAAATTCTTATTTTTTATTGCAGGACCAGGGGGTCTTGGAACTTATATCTTTAAATGTTTTGATAACAGTATTTCAATCTAATTGGTTTCTTTATCATTTGATATATTTTATTTTATTATTACAGTAATAGTTAACATTTATATGGCTCCTTAAGATTTGCAAAATGCCAAATGTATGATAACTCTTTTGATTATTGCAACAACAGAGGGAGAAGAGGAAGAAGGTAGAGATAAGGAAATTAAGTCTGAGAGAAGTAAAGTGACTTGTTCAGAATCCTACAGCTAGGATGCATCAGAAGCAGAATTTGAGATTTTCCCAACTCCACCCTTTTTATCCACTAAGCCATAAACTGCATGCACTTAAAAGCATTATTCTAAGGAGGTCCACACACCTCACCAGACTGCCCACAGCATGAAGAGTTCAAATATCCGGTTTTACTGTATCAAACTAGCTTTCCTTATGGCCATAAATTCAAAAGCATTTTTACATTTTCCACTAAGTTTCTACTATAAGTGGCTTAGCAATGAATTTTCAACAGCTTTTAAAGCTGGAAAATGGAGTGTGTGAGAGGGTCACTTTTTAGCTGTGTGATCCTGCCCAAGTCACCAAAACTCTTTCAGCCTCTGTTTCCTCATCTGTAAAATGGGAATAATGATTGTATCTGTCTTCTAGGATTCTTGTCAGATTCAAGGGAGATAAAATATGTGCAACATTTTGGAAACTTTGCAGCATTATATAAAAGCTAACCACTACTGTTATTATGTGGTTTGGATATTTGTTAATAACTTTGTTACTAGTCTGGAGCCAAATTTTCTAGTGACTGATTAGGGCAATCCAAGTTCTTACATACAGGTCTGGGTCCCGTGCTACTTTGTGTATCTTAAGACAGACTGCAATGTCTCGCCTGTGGCTCTCAAACACATAAATGCTGCCCTGGATCTCCTGGAGATCACAGAGTCGGCAACCTTCAGGATAGTGCGAGAAGGCTATCAGCAAGCTTGGGAAAGAACCAATCTTGGGTAAAGTTTACGGAAGCTGTGAGTATGCTTATCTTCTTTGATGTTAGATGATAGATTAGAGAATTTTAAAAGCGAGTTACATTATGAGTTACAAGGTTCACTGAAGTAATAAGCCTTTCACAACTGCCAGTGAAAGGGAGCTAATAAGGAAGAACATGAAGGCAGTGGGAAGGTAAGGTCCTGTACTGGCTAGGGCCAAAGCTAAGATCACATGTATGCTAGAACCTTCCTTTTCCAAAAAAGACTCTTTTTACAGTGTTTTAATCTTGTCTTCCCCCTCCCCTCCTCCCCTCTCCACCCCACAGGAGGAGGAAAAGAACATGGTGAGACCTCGTGCAGCTGTACGACATAGCCGTGATCTAAAGCACTGGTCCAAATACAAGCTGGCCCATTGGATTCCTAGCTGTCAATTTCTAATCACAAAAGAAAGGACATTTCCCAAATCTAGCTTCTTGCCAGCCCAAATGATACCTGAGTGCAGAAACATATTTGGTGGGTAACAATATTTCCTGGGTGACACCGGCCCCTTTGCCTCATATCCCACAATCAGGTCAAATGTCTGAGCAGAGTTTTAAAACTCTTGTCTACTTACAACTAACCATAACTTAAGAGGAAAAAAACAAAAGCTAATCCTGGAAATGTTATCTCTGAAGTACATACCATGCAAACAATTTGATGTATCTCAAATCTTGTCAATGAGGGATTCTGAAGTGGGGTAGGAAGAGACTGGATTTTTAAACAGTTTTCAGCCCTTTGCTAAACTAACCTGCCAGGCTAACCCTTTAGCTCTTTTTTTTTTTTTAAGCTTTCTTTTCTTTTTTTTTTTTAAATAACTTTTTATTGACAGAACCCATGCCAGGGTAATTTTTTACAGCATTATCCCTTGCACTCACTTCTGTTCCGATTTTCTCCTCCCTTCTATACATATATATTGTATCTAGGATATACTGTAACCTATTCAACATGTAACCTTAAGCTCTTAAGGAGTTTGTATTTTTACATTCTAAAGACAGCAATCAAGGCTTTGACAGGATATTCATAGATAAACAAAACTATATTTTCTCTAATTTAAAAAAAAATTTCTAATTTACAAAAAGGAAGGACTCAATCTTTCTGCCTAAAGTCTGTATTCCTATCCAAATAGAAAAGGAGTGAACAGTTAATTGATTATGTAATCAAAAACTGAGCTGTAAGGAAAGGGGCCTGAACAAACTCGTTTCCTAGAAGCTACCAAGACATTAACTGCCTGCATTGGATCAGAATTAAATGACTTGTTTTGAAAGATCTTCTGTGCCAATAGCTATACCAAGTAGAATGCCCAAACCTTTTGATTCAGAAATAGTTCTTAGTTACAAGTCTGAACTGAGTACTTAACCCTCAAATTTATCCCAGACAGTCTTGAATTCAGCCAATCAGATATACCTTTCCAGCCAAGTCATGGCCAAAATAGAAAGAGGAGGGCTCTAGGGGAAAATGGGGACTTTTCTTTCTAGTTTTTTAAGATCATTTTTTAAAAAATAACAGAGAAGCAGAAAATTTAATTTGCAGCAAGTCATACAGCAGAGTATAATTAAGCATCCTTAAACCTTTTAAATCAGGTCTACTTTCTATGTACTTCTCTTCCTATTCCCCACACAGATGAGTGCTATCTAATATTATATATATATATATATACACATACATATATACTTTCCTTTGTCATCATAATTAAAGATGTTTTATCAGATGGAGAAATTCAGAGGCAACACCATCAAAAGAAACACAATGCAATGTAGTGGTTGGAATCTTAGGGTTTTAGGCCAGTCACTTAATCACTTTAAGCCTCAGTTTCTTTATTTGTAAAATCAAAATAAAACATCTGCCCAGCTTCCTTTTCATTGGCCACCCCTTTTCCCCCCTACCCAGGGCTGGTTCACATCCCTCCTTCTGCCTTCTATTTTCTTTCAAGGCTTACTTCAAACAAATCTCACCTTGAGTAGGAGATAGTCCTTCAGACCTCTTCCAGTCCTGCTTCCAGTTCCTTCAACACTGCCTTTCTATTACTTGTGTGTACATATTGAGGTTGTGGACTTATTAGCATGGGTTTCCTCCCTCAGAATATGACATTTGTGAGGACAGAGACTTCGTTCCTGTCTTTCTCTGTATCCCCCATGCTCAGCCCAATGCCTGGTGCTTAATAAGTGTTTGTTCCCCGACTATTTCACTAGGCGGTTGGCAGGAGCAAAGGAGATAACCTAAGTGAAAGCCTTTACAAAATGATAAAGTATGTATGTCAGGTATCATCGGCTCCTGGTCCAGAATCTTAACCCCGGCAAATGATCAAGAAGCATTTTAGAACTGAACGACTGAACCCCAGAGTTGGTTACCTACCAACAGACTGTAGAAGAATTCATGAACGAAGAGTCCCATGGCACAGATGAGAAGATATAAGAGGTGATAAAGGAATTCTACATCCAAGATCATCGCCCGGTATCCTCTTGTGAAGGTCCCACAGTTACCAACAAAGCTCATCAGGAAGATGATTTTATTACAGACCTAAGCACAGTGACAGAAAAGGTTAGACATAGCAAAGCACTCTCAAATTAGAGAGAGATGTAAAAGCTCAGGGGATGTTCCTCTCTCTCCTCATTTCCCCTTCTTTCTCCCCATTCCTAACACTCCCTCTCCTAGTATTCTAATGCCCACTGCTTAAAGCATGGACCCAAAAATGGAATATTGGACTACTATATGCTCTAATAACAAACAGGGGATATTCTAAAGGGAAGTTTTGCTGATCTAGTCAACTAATTACTTTGCTTTTCAGGTATATTATAAATTGTATATGAAATAGGAGAGTGTTTCGTACTCATCAGATGCTGCTGTTTATGTCCCAAAACACTCAAACATGCACACATACACAGCACGATGATTTTCAAAATGAATCATTTCTAAAATTCCCATTTGAGTATGCCAAAAAAATTATCTTAAATCAGTGACCTTACGTTAATCACCACTAAAAAATACATGTTAAGTTTGTACTACATCCTAAGCATTTTTTGGGGGGGGGGGCGGATTTCAGTGAGAATTTCAAGTTATGTCTCTGAGGAGTTCACAATCCTTTTTGTTGTTGTTATTGTTTTAAAATTAAATTTTATTTTCATGAAGAAATACCTTTTCTACCTTCTCCTAATTTCTTGAGAAAGAAAAACTATTTCCCTTTTTGATCTGATTTTTCTTATACAACATAACAAATATGGAAATATGTCTAAAAGGATTGCATATTGTCTTGGGGGTAGGATAAGGAATGAAGGAAGAAAAATTTAATACATAAAATCTTACAAAACTATAATGGAAACTATCTTTCTGTGTATTTGGAAAAATTAAATACTATTGAGGACAAAAGAAAGAAAGAAAACACTCCGTTGCAAATACATGGTCAAGCAAAACAAATATCCACAAATGATTCCTATTTTTAAAAAACACCTCGATATGCATTCTGGGTTTCTCTATTATAAGCTATGTAGCATGTTTCATCATGAGACCTCTGTAACTACAGTTGGTCATTGTATCACTTAGAGTTTCTAAATTTTCAAAGTTGTTTATCTTTACAATATGTTGTTATATAAATTGTTCTTCTAGTTCTGCCTACTTCATTCTGTATCGGTTCATATAAGTCTCCCAGGGTTTTTCTGGAATTATCCCTTTCATATTTTTTTTTTTGGTAGCATAATAGTACTTTATGTCATTCATGTACCATGACTTGTTCATTTTTTCCTCAGTTGATAGACCCCCCCATCCTCATTCCCTGATTCTAATATTTTGTCACTATAAAAAAAGTTATCATCAACATTTTTGTTCATAAGGAATCTTAGGTAGAGGCATTGCTAAATCAAAGGGCATATACAGTTCAATAGCTTTTGAGGAGTAGTTCCAAATCATTTTCCAGAATGGGAGGACGAGTTCATAAATCTACCAACATTTCACTAATGTACTTGTTTTCCCACAGTACCTCTCATCAATCCTCCCCCCCCGACATTTTTTTTTTAGCTTTGCCAATCTGATGAGTATGAGTTGTTTTAATTTTCATTTTCCTAATTTACTAGTGATTTAGAGCATTTCAAGAACTGTTGAGAACTTGCATTTCTTCTTCTAAACCTATTTATATCTTTTGACATGAATTTTTCAAAAGGGAAATAGCTTTTTTTCTTATAAATCTGAATCAGCTCTCTATTAATCTAAGAATGAGACCTTCATCAAAGAAACTGGCTATAATTTCTGATTTGCCTGTTTCTTTTCTAATTTTACTTGCACTGGTTTTGTTTGTACAAATACTTTTTAATTTAAAAATTATCCATTTTACCATCTGTGATCTTTTCTAACTCAGTTGGTCTTCTGTTTCCATAGATCTGACAAGTTATTTCTCCCTTGTTTCTCTAATTTGTTTATGATTTCTTCATTTATGTCCAAGCCACATTACCTAACTGAAGCTTATAGAGGTCTATATCTAGTTTCTGCCAGATTGAGTTCCAGTTGTTTTTTTTCTTTTCTTTTGTCAAAAAGTAATTTTTTGCTCTAATATCTGGGATCTTTGGGTTTAGCAAATACTAGGCTGCTGTGCTTGTCCTTTGCTTCTGTATATTATATATCTAATCTCCTTCACTGAACAACCTCTTTATTTTTTACCCCGTACCACAGTGTTTCGATGTTCACTGTTATGTAGTATAGTTTAATATTTGGATTCTTGATCTTTTGTTCATTTAGATGAATTTTGTTCATTATTTCTTCTAGCTCTATGAAATACTGCTTTTGTAGTTTGACAGAAATAGTACTGAATAATGAATTTAGGTAATATTGTGTATCTACCCATGAGCAATTAATATTTCTCCACTCAGATCTGGCATTACTTATGTAAAAAGTTTTTTTGTAATTATGTTCATAAAGTTCCCGTGTATATCTTGGTAGGTAGACTCCCAAGTATTTTATACTTTTTGTTTTTATCTTAAGTGAAATTTTTAAAAATCTTTTTGATGAATTTGTTGGAAATAGGTAAAAGTGATGATGATTTTTTGTGGGTTTGACTTTATACTGCAACTCTGTTCAAATGAACAGTTTCAGTTAGCTTTTTAGCTGACTAAAAGGTAAGGAGCACACAATCTAAGCATGGGTTGAGAAAAGTCAGAAGTTTCCATGGGGGCACATGTATATCAATTTGCCCATCCATCCCTTCAAAAGAAAATTCCACTCTTGCTTAGAAATTCAGTTCTAGACATTGATGAGAAACTGGTATCCCCTAGAGTCCTAGGAAGTGATATTTAAATGACTTGATTGAATCCTCTTCTGCTATTACTGTTATCTTAGCTCTGGATGTTGCCTGCCAGTTCACCTGGCTAGAAAGAATAACTGAGCTTCTCGGGAATCAGATAAGCAACATCTAGCTCTTCAAAACCCTCTAGGCTTGCTCAGAATATGAAAAATTTAATATCTTAATGGGGACTTTCCAATACATTACCTAATGGCATAGCAACATTTTCACATGGTGGAAAAGAGTTCATTCTAGCTTGTCTGCGATGATAACAATGGAATAACATGAGTTCAGTACAACCCAAGAACTTAATTTGTTGCTGTTCAGTCATTTTAAAAATCTTTGTCTGATTCTTTGTGACCCTGTTAGGGATTTTTTTTAAGGGGGGAAGGGGAGATAACAATGGTTAAGTCCTTAGTCACATAGCTAGAAAATCACACAATTAGAAAGTGTCCAAGACCAGATTTGAACTCAAGAAGATGATATCCTTGAGTCCAGACCTTGTACTCTATCCACGGAGCCGGCTGGTTGCCCTTGAACATAATTAAGTCAAATGAACTATGCCAGGGATATAATCCAATTTCTATTCTCAAGAAACTTAAATTCTTTTGTGTCATACATCCTTTCTCTAGCTGAAATGATAGTATTTTTAGAGATTTATAAATCTCTCCATATTTTATGAACAACAACTCCATTCTTTGGATCTTCTGTCACTATCAAATTTCAATGTCAGATTTCTTGAATGGATAGTCTCTATCCACAGTCTTCTCACTTGTATTTCTATTAGTTGTTCTTAACCTTGTAACTCTGGCTTCTGTCTTTTTTACTCAATTCAAGTTGCTTTTTCAAAAATCACCAAAGGCCTTTAATCAACCTTCCTTTTTCTTTACCTGATCCTACTTTTGGCAATACTTGGTGCTTCCTTGAAATTACTCACTCCTTCCTGGGGCTTCTATGATATTAAACTAATTTCCCTCCTAACTTTGACTCCTCCTTCTTTGTTTCCTAGGAAGCTTTCCTTCCTTCTCCCATTCCCTAAATAAGAGCTTTCCCTAAGATTTAGTCGTCAGCTTTTCATTCTACATTCCTGGCCCTCCTCCATTAACTCCTTTTGTAGGGATGGATGAAATTCCAATCTCATGTCACCTCCCTCAAACACTCTGGTGTGAGGACCCTTCTAATAGTCTGGGGCCCATCTTGTTTGGGTGTTCTATATCATTTCAAACTCAGTATGGATAAGCTCGGTTTCTGCCTTTCCTAAAGCATCCTTCTCTGGTCCACCTGTCCTCCCTCCCTTCCTCCCTCCCCTGCCTCTGTCCTCTCTCTTCATCCTTGCCTTTTTCCTTCCTTCCCTCTTTCCTTCCTTCCTTCCTTCCTTTCTTTCATGTTTCCTTCCTTTCTCATTTTCCTAATCATTCAAGGTTTAAAATCTGAGTCATCGTTTAAAAATCCAGTGAGAAGAGTAATATGTTACTTTCTTGATAACAGTTGGCTGTATCCCATGAATGTAGGATCACAGATTCAGAAGCAGCAGAGAGGTTTTATTTTTTACAGATGATGAAACAAGTCCTGAGCAATAATTGGACTTTATCAAAGTCATACAACTGGCAAGTATCAGAGACAGTATTTGAACCCAAATCTGCCAGTTTCTGAGTCTTGTCCCCTATCCACTGCATCACTCTTCTTGACGATCTATGAGTCTAACTTTCCTTTTCTCAATATACATCAGTCAGATATGTTTTTTCCAATCCATTTTCAGTGTTATCACTTGAATTTTTACCACCTCATGCCAGGATTACTCTAACAAATGGCCTTCATTAATGTTAATGATATTTGTAAAGAACTTAGCCCATAATGCCCGACACACAGTAGATACTTAATAAATGTCTGTTCCTACTATTCCTCTCTTCTTTCTTCCAGTCTCTCTGATACTTCCAGGAAAACCACCATCAAATTAATCTTCATCAAATTACTCTCTCTATATCATCCCTTCTGCTGAAAAAAACCATCAAAGACTCCCTACTACCTATAGAAAAAAAATCTCCTGCATTTTGGCCAAAAGCTTTAGCTTTCACCACACCTTTCTATAATCCTTTATTTTAGCCAAAGTGACACAGTTATCATTCCATGACATGCTTTGCAATTTCTTCCACCTCCCTAATTTTTTCCCTTTCTTATTAGCTGAGTAGAATTTCAACCCTCTTTTTTCCTCCTAAGTGTTACAAAACTTAATTCACCTTTTCTAGAAAACCTTTCTGACCACACACCTTCTTACCATTTAATCTGTATTCTATGCTCCAGACCACTGGATCTCTAGAGATTATACCTTGGGGAGCTCCATATTAATGGAAGAGGGCCAGGAATGTAGAATGAAAAGCTGAAGACTAAATCTTAGGGAATGCCCTTATTTAGGGAATGGGAGAAGGAAGGAAAGCTTCTTAGGAAACAAAGAAGGAGGAGTCAGAGTTAGGAGGGAAAAAGTCCCAGTTTTGGAATTTCTATCCTTGGACCATACTGTCCTGACTTGGAAGTGAATGAACACAAATTCCAGTTCTAGTTCCAGTTCCAGCTTCACATCCCTACCATCTACTCCCAGTATTCCTCTTGAAGTTCACCCAGCCCAATTGCATTTCTTCCTTGCTTGTGTGAGAACTATGATCTAATCAGTATTACCATTGCTTCTGAAAAGAGCCTATCAATTCCCCTAACTCTTCACTCCCTCCTGAGGACCTTTCTGTTATGTACATCCCCCTCATATTAAAACACAAGATCCTTTAAGGCAGGAATGGTCTCACTTTTGATTCTGTATTTTCACTACTTTGCATAGTGCTTGGCACATAGTAAATACTTTACTCACTTACTTAAAAAAAACACATCTGTCTACCATGAGCTTGTCTTTACTGCTCACTCATCTCTTAATTAGTTATCTATTGCTTGATACCTCTAATTGTTGTCCCCAATTATTAGGGAAATCTTGTGCTGTTTTATGGCCGTGTATCTTATAATCTTAACTAGTATATAAGCTTCTTGGGGAGAGAGACCAGGTTTTATGGCCATCTGCATTTGCTACAACACCTAGCATCATGCCTTGGGAATATATGAATGCTTAATATAGGGATGAAATGTCTGATTTGCCCTTCAGTTCCTTCTCCCGCCCCCACAAGGTTCTGAGAAAAATGCCTCAAGACCAATGGAATGGCCCAAAACTGGAATGAAAAAGGGAACAAAGTCAAGAAATATCAGTCCCTCAATTGCTCAGTTCAGTGGACTACTGACTATGTACAGAGCATCATGCCAGGGGCTGGGGGCGTCACAAAGGTTTGATGAATTCAGGGTCCCTACTCTCATAGAGCTTACATTCATTCTAGTAGGGATATAGGGAATATGACTAATAACTTTGGGTACAAAATCCATATAAAGGAAAGCTATCAAAAAATGTCATATAAAATCCATTACTAACTAGCAGGGGCTCAGGGAAAATTTCTTGGAAGGAAGGGTATTTGAGGGCAGCTTTAAAGGATGATTGAAGTTCAAAAGGC
Organism: Antechinus flavipes; assembly: GCF_016432865.1. Lineage (NCBI taxonomy): Eukaryota > Metazoa > Chordata > Mammalia > Dasyuromorphia > Dasyuridae > Antechinus > Antechinus flavipes. The sequence goes on along the minus strand of NC_067398.1, from coordinate 42,998,474 downwards.
AGAGAGAGAAGATTCCCAGGTCTCAGGAACAAAAGCAAGGAGATAGAAAAGCATGGTGTTGACTAGTAGTCCAGTCTGGCTGCAAAGCAGAGGTCAGGAAGGACAAAAGCTAAGACTGAACAGGTAGGGTGGTAATGCTGAAGGCCTTGAATGTCAATTTAAAGATTTTGAACTTTATCTAGTAAGCTACAGGAAGATACTGAAGGGGTTTTTAGCAGAGAGGGCGCTATTTGGGGATGCCATGAAAAGATCTGAACATAAATAAGGAGGGTTAAGTCTGGCAGCTGTATGAAGAAGGGGAGAAGGAGCAGCAAGTGGAAAATTCTGTTAAGAGTTTATTAGAACTGTCCAGCCAAGTGATAATGACAGCCTGTATTAATGGGGGCGGCAAAGAAAATAGAGAGGAGGGGAGGGATGTGAGAAATCATCATGGGCTGACTGTACTGGGAAAGTCACTCCATCAGCCACAGCATCGATCCCATCAGAAAGGCACCAGACTCTCCACTACAGCAACACCTCATCTACTGTTTTCTGCTTTGGGGATTCAGACAGAAAAAGTCCCAGGGGACAGAAAGGCAGTTCTACTGCAAGGTGAAGTGCTGGGAAACAAATGAAATCATTCCGTACTCACATTGAAAGCACCCAGAAGGAACAACGTGGGCTGCAAGCCAACTGAGAAGATCAGGCGGAGAATGGTGGAAGCAATGAGAGCTCGGATACCGTGGGGCTTAGGGAGAGCGATGACTATGGCCAAGGAGATCAGCATGGCTGTCCACAGCAGTCCTGACAAGTGGGGCTCAAGGGTACCTGGAAAAACAAAGGAGGGGCTAAGCTTTTTTCCAATCAATGTTTCTGACTCGTGCTGGTGACAGAAAAATTCTGGGAGCTCCGTTTTCCTTAATTACATCTCCCCACACACGTGTAGCTGAAATATCTTATTTCCACTTCGCACTCTGAGCAGGTGGAGCTGGAGGCTAAACTTCGAAATGAACCTTTAATTTAATTAAAAGATTGAAATGGAGAAAAACAAAGTCAAAAGGAGCAGTTCATTCCCTTATTGCCCAGATCAGATCCCAAAGGGAAGGAGGTCAACAACAGCAGCGTCTATGCTACTTTTTCCATCAAAGATCTTACACCAGCTTTTGTCATGTCTGGCTACTTCAAATCCTATTCCGAGTGTCCCATGAGATGGTCTGCTTATATAATATGAACTGCCATAGCTAAAAATATCCCTGTCTTAGCCTCCCCCCACAACAACGAGCTTTAAGTGTTGTTGTATTTTGAGATTCCTTCCGACATAAACAAGCAGCATCACAAAGGATGCTTATATAAAAAAAGAGATCGACATCTTCCAAACTGTGATTCTTGTGGCAGTGTAACCCACGAGACACAGAGGGGAATACTTGACAGCCTCGGCTGCAGCTCCTCCCTGCCACCGAGCATCCCCATCCACTGAGCATGTGACCACAAAGGGCCGGGATGCCCCTTTAAACTATTTGTTCTCCTCCCCACATCTCCCACAGGTCTTTCTTTCAAGGCCCAGAAAAAAACCAACAGCAACAATTTGGTTGGAGCTGAGACATAAGGAAGCACTCCCAACCAGTGGAGAGATGTGTGTTTTGAGAATTGCAACAGGACTCAGGATGAATACCCCCTGATGACTAAGTCACAAAAACTCCCCCATGCACACCAGAGCCCAAAGAAACAAGTGAAGGTAGAAAGATTGCACCCAGAGAGGGAGATTTCCAGCTACTTAACATGGACAGGAAGAAAGAATTTAGTGGGTTGTCTTCCGGTCACCTTTTTAATGATGTTTTAACCTGCTGCCTTTCTACTTGGGGAGGGGGAACCCTGCAAAAAATAGGACTACACTTTCTTTAATCATCACAGCAGGCCCATGAGTTCAGTTGAAAATCAAAAGAAATCTGCAGTCGCCTAAGGTTCATGCTTTTGAAAGATCACGCTGTAGGTTACTCATCAGCATTCAAATAAACGGAAAGAAATGCCACTTTAGAAGGAAGCTTTTAAGGCCAACTCAGCGGTGGAGCTGGGGCTTGTTCCATGGCCCAACGGGGGTGGGAAAGCAAAGGACATCGGGGCAGGTAACAAGGTCACTTTGCACGCTCCGGACAGAGCAGGACTTTTGAGAGCCTGCGTGTAGTGAGCCCGGAGCTTAAAGGAATGGTCTGGAGGCCACCGATGAAACCTCATTTTAGGCAGTTCTCATTTAGCCTGAGTCTGGGGGAGAGTTAGCCACCATGTGGCTCCGAAGAAACCCATGTGAGAGAATGCCTTAAGACTCTCAAAAGAGAGGCGACGAATGGCTGGTGCTGTTTTTAAACAATCCGTTTTACATAACCCCTGCCGAATCTCGCTCCTGCACACCTTTAGTGCGTTATTACTCCCTGATGTCAGACCATCATGTGTTCCCTCAAAGACAGCCTAATCATTTCTTTTGGTTGAGTCAAAAGAAAGCACTCCAAATGTCAGACTTTTAGAAACAACAGAGCTGTTATTTAAAATCTTTTTTCTCTTGCAAATCAAAATATTAAATCTCTCTCTCTCTCTATATATATATGTATATATATATATGTGTGTGTGTGTGTGTATATATATACACACACACATATATATATATAAATAACTGTCATGACCCACTGTGGCTGTCTAAAGTTTGAAGGTCAAATCATGGTGTTGTTTCTCATCCTGATGATCATGCCGAGCTCTTGGCTCACAAAATGAACTAACCCTCCATCCTATCAACAGGTGAGCCGATTAGTCCTTTTAGAGAAAATGTTGGAGCTGCATGTTCCTGCCAAGATTTGTGACTTGTGCCATATGACTTTAAAAAAAATGATTTGCTTTTGCACTGATATTTAAGCAGCCACTTAAAAAAAAATACAAACCAAATGTAGTTTTCTATACAATTTAAGGTCAAATTCCTAAGCTGTTTTTAATTCCTGAAAAAGCATCAGTTACTTCCCCGTAAGAAATAATGTTTTCTCATCACCTTTAGCTCAATCTAGCAGGCATAGGAGATGTTACGATTAACTGGTCTCACATGTGAAGCTGATGAGCTTAAAGGATGGTTGGGCCAACAAGATAATATGGGTGTTTTCAGGCTTTTCCTATGTGCTTGTTGCGCCATCTGTTTGGGCTTTTATTGCAGACTGCACAACACAAATGGGTTGCCTGACATTATACCTGAGGGTCTCTGTCACAATACTTGGGTGGAAGTTAAACTGAAAAGAACACAGCCTTGGGAGCTACAGTAGATAGGGAAAAAGAGCTAAAACTTTGCGACTTTTGATATCAGCCCCTTGAAATCCACAAATGGAAGCATTTAGAATTTCATTAAGTAAATCAAGGTCACCCCAAAGCAAAAGCTAAAATCTGAAAGAGTCACATATATAATTTGATTCTAGGCAACACAATTCCTTTTCTTTTCTTTTCTTTCCTTTTCTTCTCTTCCTTTCCCTCTGTCCATGTAGATTATCACATCCTTAGCTGTGCGTGCTCTGCACAAGGTAAAGGAAATTTTGATCACTGAAAAACAAGATGTCTTGAGTTTTACAGGCTAAAACCTTAAACCCAAATTACTTTCTCTATGACTGGCAGCCCCATTTGGTCATTGTTTGAGCCTCGCATTGGCTCAAAGAAACTGTAAATAGCAATTATTTCTGTTTGGATCAGAAACTCCAAGGATATTTCCCTCCTGCATTTTTTTTTTAAACTAGGTATAAGGGGTCATTCTCTGCATCATTTCTTAACCAGTCTCAATCAGTGAATGGGTGCGACCTCAGTCAAACTGAGTCCTAATAAAGACTTTAGTTTTAAAAGGCAAGATTTCCCACTGCATCCAGGACCCTCTCCTGGCTTCATGATCTTTACCTGGCCACTGCACCCAAGAAAGATGGGTGACCTTGCCCAGTTCTCTTTCACTTGCATGTCATGACGATCTCTAAGAAAGGACAAAACTGTACGTATAGGAGAGATTGTGGCAAAATGGATGGAGGTCAGGAAGCCCTGAGTTCAATCAAGTCTTGCTAGGGCCACATTCTGGCAGAATATACCTAGACGGATCATTTAAGCCTCTCAGCAATATTCCAAGATGATAAACTGCAGATCAAATGTCAGTCTGCATTAGTAGATGGGAGTTTCTCACTGGGAACTCCTTCCACTGATAGAATCACAAATTGAGAGGAAAAAGTTGTAAGGAATTTGAGGTATATTCATTAAAAAAAAAAATCTTTGTGACCAGCATCACTCATGGACTGACTCAAAAAAAGATTCTAGATATTTGTAATTTTTCAACCTCAAGTGAAAGACATCAAGGGATAATAGTAAGAATGCTGGAGGGAGAATCTCAGACTTCAGTCCTTGTCCTTTGGCTGCCATTGATCAGGGCTGGTGCTTCATTGGCTCCTGTCTGACCTTCAGCAATCTGTATAAAATGGGGGCATAGACCCAGATGAGCTCGAAGGTCCCTGCTGCTCTTGCCTTTGCTCTAGGCTGGGGCTTCTTAATCCCTACTGCATGAACTTCTTTTTTCAATATTTTGATAATTCCATTTTAGTATAGTTTCCTTTGTAATACTATGTATTTTATTTTGAGCATTTATAACCATTATTCTGAGAAAGGGTACGCAGCAATCTCACCAGATTGCTGAAGGGATCCAATACACACATAAAAATGGTTAAGAACTTTTGCCTCATCTTAGCTAATGAAAAATCATGTAAAATTTCCCCCATGCCAACTTAACAAATTACAACTTTACTAAGATACATTTTTAATAAAAACTGGTGATAAAAATTCATAATTTCATCTGCCCATATCCTATAAAAAGCAAGATTATCAAAGCATGGTATATGCAAATTTATCTGGGAAAATTGTATTGAAAACACAAGTTTCCAGTAAAAAAGAAAGATTGATACCTCCTCGGACTCCTTTAAACGGGTAGAAAAATGCAACAAGCAGATTCATCAGGACGGCCAAGTTAAAAGATATGCTGCTCCAGAAGGACATATTTCGAGAACACCAGTACAGAACCGGCTGGGCTGTGGAGACAAAGAGAAGGCTGCCATCAGTGTGTGTGTATGTTCCCTTGAAAAGCCAGGAGCGAGCTCCCTGGAAGCCCTTCACCTCCTGCTATCCCTTCACAGAGATTTTTTTTTTTTTTTTTCCATCTTTTACCCTGGAAAACAAGCATTTTTTTTTTTTAAAGTTGACTCAGGGAAATAAACTAATCATCTATTGCATCTGAAACCTTATGAGAATGGGGAAGGTGTTATGTATGTGGTTGGAAGGTGAAGTGGGGTGAGATGAGTGCTGGGTGGGCGGGGGTGTGGAAGGGATCAAAGCAAGCAGAGTCTGAGCATCCAAAAAGGGGCCGGATTCTCTCCCAACTGTGAAAAGCTTTTTAGTGAAAATCTGGGGCTGTTTGTTGTGTTGGGTTCTAGGAGGAATCTAGGGCCTAGGGTCTTCAAAGCAAGCACAGACATAAACTAGCTTGCCAGTAACCTGGGGTCCCAAGGATGGTCTTGGTTAGACCAGTCTCAGACCCAGAGGCCAAGTTTTTAGTCACCTTTTTGTGTGACTTGTCCCTATGGTTTTTCAGAGGGGGACCTCAATACTTTATAGTATGTTCATTTGGCCAATTTCTTTGATTACCTATGTTTCACGAAGAAAATCTCATTTGGATCACTTAGACAATGACTTAAACTTAAATATTTGGAGTATTAAACAAATTTAAACAATTTCTTAAACAAAACTTAAACAAATAATCAACCTTAACCAAAGTAGCAGAAGGAGATTGTAATTGTGTTGGGTTTTTTCCTCTCTCCCCTGAAAAGGACAGTTTCTAAAAACACAGACCGGTAAGCTTTATATCTATCTCTGGACAATTCTGAGAGCAGATTAATCAACAGTTCCTGAGAATTTGGAAGGAAAAAAAAGTACTCATTAAGAGCTCTGATAAATTTGTCAATAACAAAGAAGTCATTCCCAAACTAACTTCCTTTTCTGTTCTGGGAGTTAATCATGTTGATAGGCTGGTAGAATGTTACACGTAGAATATATCTGGATTTCATCAAAATTCTGTACTGTCTATTGTGTTGTTCAAGACAGTGAAAGGTAGACTGGACAGCAGTATTCCTAGATACTAGTTATTACTGAATAAACATAATAAGAAATGATGCTATGATTCAATGGAAAAAGATCTTTAGTGGAGTATCCGGGGTCTCTGTACTTGGCCCCATCCTGTTTAAAGTTGCTATCAGTTACCTGAATGAAGCTGCAGAAGAGATGTCAGCATAGTAGCTATTTATCCTGGATGACAGAATCAAGATTCAAAATGAGCAAAAGACTGGAATGATGGGTCCAAATCAACAAAATGAAATTTAATTGGGATAACTCAAAATGTTTATCAGAAAAATAAGTTCACAAGTTTGAAGTAAGGGCAGTTTATCCAGCATGAGAGGCACAGTTTAGCAGAGCATAACAAATAATATGAAATAACTCTGTGAATTAACAATGGAAAAAAAAAAAGGCAAATGTGATCTTTAACTATATTAACAGAAATAAACTGCCTATAATAAATAACCAGCATTTATAAGAGCTTTAAAGTTTGTGAAGTACTTTACACACATTATCCTACTTGATCCTCATAAAAACCTGGGAAGGTAAGTGCTATTATTATCCCACTTTTACAGAGGAGGAAACTGAGACTGAGAGAGATGACATGACCTGCCAAAGGAAATAACAGTTACTAAGTACACAATACAGGAATCCAATTCTGACAAGCCCAGCTCTTCATCCACAATGTCACTTAGCTACCATGACCATTGTTCTGCTTTATCCTAAGCTAGTTAGATCGTTTCTGGAATAGCTGTTGAATTCAAATGCTTCTCTTCGAGATGTTGGCAAATTTGAATAAGTCCAATGGAGGGAGAATAAAGAGGTGAGATGTTTCAAACCAGTGAAGGCTATCGTGTCTATAGATGAAGAAATGGATTTGTTTTGTGTTGCTTCCAAGAGAAGTCCAGAAATAATGGAATAAATATAGAAATTTATATATAAAAATATGTCATAACAATAGATTGGAACAGTGGTCCTCAAACTATTGTTCTCAATATCTTTATCCTATTAAAAATGATTGAGGATCTGTCCAAAGAATTTTTGTTTAGGTAGTTTATAGTTATAGATATTGATCACATTAAAAATAAAAACTAATTATGAATTTGTAGACACTCTGAAAAGATTTCAGAGATTCCCAGGATGCTCTGGACCAGACTTTGAGAACCACTGCATTGGAACATATATTCCAAAACAGATATTGGAATAATATAATAATGGAATTCAATACAAGAAAAAGTTTCCTAGTAACTGGGTGCCATTCATGAATGGAATGGGCTGCCACAAGAAGGGATGAGTTCGCTACATTACTAGAAATATCCAAGCAGAAGATTTGTCTGGATTTGTCAGTGGAAAGCCCAGTGAAATGCAGCATCTTGTTTTATGTGTCAAACAAAGGCAGACCCTGGGTTTGTGGTACATTTCATCACATGCAGCTTCTCATGAAGAAAGACTTGATATTTTCCCAAGTTAACCTCTGGTCTGATGGCTGCAAAACAGGTTGTATTAAGGGAAAATCTCAGAAGAGGCCATGAGGTATACAGGATAGAAGGCTGGAGTCTGAAAACTTGGGTCAACATCCAATCCAGTTTAGGTGGGTGGTTTTGGACAACTCATATAACCTCACAGAGCCCCAGGTTTCTCATTTGAAAAAAATATGTACTATGTACCTCACAAGATTGTGTGTGCTGATCAGTGATCAGCAAACCTTGATATCCTAGAGAAATATGGGTTGGTCCAGAACTGTAATTTTATCCACGCAAGAACTTCCCATTCAGAAACCATCTGCTCATGTAGCAACAGAGCTAGAACCAAAAAATATCTGAGAGGTCTTATTTTAAAGATGAGGAAACTGAGGCACAGAGCGAATAGGAGCACAATCAGGATCCAAACTTTGCTCTTTGGCCTCTAAGCCTAGAGTTCTTTCCATTTTATTATGCAGCTTTTCTGAATACATTTTTAATCACAATATCCTCACCTATTTTCTTTAGGGACACCATGTTTAATAGTGTTAAATAGTGCCTAATTTAGTATGTTATATTAAAAAAAAAATAGTAGGAAGAACTTCAGTCTCTTTGAAGCTCCAGAAGCAAAATTTCCAAAATACATTCTCATTCATTTCCCTCCTCTGTATATGAGTATAGGATATACGGGAGCAGAATTCAATCATATTTTTCTTCAATGGAAGGATCATTTAGTTTAGAACAGCAGCCAGAAACAAATCAAATGACCTGCTAATCAGCCCAGAGTAAGAGGGCCATGTCTTCCAAAGCTTCCTCCCAATAATGAAGTTATATCCTAATGAGACACAGTCAGAGATGTTTTAACAATCTGCTGGCTTTTTCACTTGTGCTGAAAAGTGTGCAGGGCTTTCGGAAGGAGGGGCAGACCACATTTTCTATCAAGGCCAGAGGTTCAAAAAGCACCAGTACTTGGAGATGGTGACAAGCTATTAGTTACCTCCAAACACAAAGGGCGGACACGCCAGACAGGCATCCTCTGAACTCTGTCAAGCGCAAGTTAAAGATTTACTCTATCAATTCGGTTCAGGATCTTTAAATTTACTGCTCTTGGATGGGAGGGGAAGGGAGGATTTTAAAAGGAGGAATTATTTGCCCAGGGGGAAAAAACCTGGCATTGCTGATGGCATTTTGCCCTAGATCAGGGAAACATGTCTCATCTAGCCACGGCCACAGGAGCAGAGAGAGAGGAACAATGGCATTAAATGAGAGTCCATTTTTTTTTTTTCTTTTTAAAGTACAACATGAAATTTTCTGTCTCTCTCAAATGCTAATCTACTACTCATTTTTTAGCAGATTTCCAACATCAGACATGATGATGGAAGTACAGGTAATAAATTCTGCTTGGGGAATGTTGGACAGCCTATAAACCTGTTAACAAATTACATTATTTCAGATGATCAACAACGGGTTGTTATTATTATTAATTTTTTTGGGTCTTATATTTCTGTCCTGATTTATCTCTCCCCTGGGCACTTAGTGAACTTGGAAGACTTGGTCTGTTTTTCTAGCACCTGCTGCTGTGAGCCTAAAAGACATAATGATTTTAGGGTTGTGGATTAGTTGTTTAAAATGGAAAATATGGCCAAAAGTATGTCCTCCATAGGTGAGCATATGATTTAAGGTTACTTAGTGTTTGTTTGCATTTAATCATTTTCTAACTGGTATCATAGCTCTGTACAAACATGTCTCATCTTCCATCAGACTATAAGCTCAGTGAGGACACTGTATTATTTATCTTTATCTCTCTCATACTGCTGATAACAGCTGGCATTTCTATGGTGTTTGCCATGTGCCAGGTATTATGCTGCTTTACAAACATGATCACATTTGAACTTCACAATAACCCGAGGAGGTAGCTGATATTATAATCCCCACCTCAGCATTTAAATTGCTGTGTACAGAGCAGTCACTTAAATCCAACCCAACAAATATTTATCAATCAATGTTTGCTAAGTTGAAGACAACTCATAAATAAAATTATCCTATAGATAATTTTTTTTTAATTTTACAATAATCCTGGGCTCAAAGCTAATAGCAGGAGGATAAGCACTACCAACAGACATAGGGAAGGTATCAAAAGGGAGAATTTTAAAATTCCCAAGGCAAACCACTATATGATTTTACTCAACTACATTTCAAGAACCTATCATATTTCAGGTACTGGGGATACAAATGCCCCCACGGAGTTTACAACCAAGTAGGGGGATGAGACCGAAGGCAGCTTGCTAAGGTAGGAAGAAGCTGATTTTGGAGGAAACAGATGGTCTACATTTGCATCTCAGCTCTGCTTCTTCATGCCCATGTGCCACGGGTAAGCCCCCCTAACCCCTCCATGCCTTATTTTCTCCATCTGTAAAGTTAAAGGGTTGAACCCACTCCCTTCTAATATCTCTTCCAGCTCTAACGTTAAGAGCCTATGCAATAATTATGATGCAAGTTACAAGATTCTTAAGGGTAGGAGAGTGGTCAAAATAGCCAGGGAAAACTTCTAACAGGCTGTCCCCTGCATCTGAATCCCAACTTTGTAATCAGCAAGCTGCATCAAGTACCAATTTAGTCTGGTGTTGCCTCCAGGAAAACTGTTACATAAATGAGCTAGGAATAAGTTTGCCACAGGTTTATTATTAGGAAAAGTGGCTTCTGATAGAAATACAATTATAATGAAAAGATTTTTTCCTAATGAATAGATTTCTTCCCTCCCCACACAAACATGCAAATTCATGTTTAATTCAAAGTCATTAATCACAATTTTCCTTTTTCTCACCAGGAGGTAGTCTTGAAGCCAATTAAAATCATGCAGTTGGCAACCAGTAGCTATGCTTAAGCACAAAGGAAACATGATTTTTTTTTCCCTTCCCCAAAAGAGATTGAAAAAGGATGATGTCAGGAAAAAGCCTTTGGCCAGGGTACAATGGCAAACACAGGATCACAAGATTTCGGTGGTGAGGATCACCATCAGACGACCTCCTTTACTTTACTCCAGATGACAGTAGAGGCTGAGAGCAATTAAGCTCAGGATTACTGAGTAAATTCAGGATTTGAACTCACCACTACCAAATCTAGCACTCTCTCTACTACGATTGCCACATTCATAACAGCTTTGTGAATGACTGATGAGGAGACTGGTATTTACAACGATTAACTCATAAGATTGTTGTGACAATCAAATGAGATGATGGGTTGCCATGGTAACTCACAAGTGATTAATAAGTAAACAGATGATCAAGTCATAATAGGTTATTAGGAGAAATAGATATAGATGAACAACAGTAATAAATATAAATGAATAACAGTAATAAACAGCTAGCATTTCTATAGCAATATGAGGTCTGCAAATTCTTCATTATTTATTTATTTTTTTGCTGAGACAATTGGGGCTAAGTGACTTGTCCAGAGTCACACAGTCAAGAAGTGTTAAGTGTCTGAGACCAGATTTGAACTCAGGTCCTCCTGACTCCAGGGCTGGTGCTCTATCCACTGTACTAACGAGCTGCCCCTGCATATTCTTTTGAGTACCCATAAAAATGCTGGTAGCAAGGTGCTATTACTCTCCCTGTTTCACAACTGACGCAAAAGTCAAATGAACTACCCAGGGTGACCACTGAGTGTGTGCAGAAGGATCGAATTTGGGTCTCCCTGACTCCAGCCCAAGGCTCTAACCACTGCCCTTCTGAAAGGTCATCCCTCTCTTGTTGAAGTTGACAAATGTGCCTCTTCCAAATAGGATTTTGTGACTGCTCCAAAAAGAAACAGAACATACAGTTAATCACAACCATCATGTAAATAGGAGCTTAAGGTTACAAAATAAAACATTATCCCATTTGAGCTTCACAACAGCCCTAGGAAGCAGGTACCTGAAGGAACTGACTGTAGGCCATGGAGGAGGATCTGAGGTTTAGGAGCTCTGACTCAGTCTGATCTTTAGTGAGATGTTATATCATGTGGTGGAAAGTGAGCTGGCCTGGAATCATTCTAAATGGGCTCTAATCTGGGCTCGGACACTTTGGATTACTCATTGGACTTTCCTGTGTCTCAGTTCCCTCACCTGAAAAAAATTAGGATAATAATCCTCTTACTCCCTACCTACCACAGGATTGCTGTGAGGAAAATGCTCGGTAAAACTTAAAAACCCAGCTAAGTGCTAGCTCAGAGTCACTGGAGGGACACAAGGTGGGCCTAAGGAGGTCCCAGGATGATGACTTGTGGCCTGGGGGAGGTGGGGTGGCCACAGAGAGGGAAGGAGACATGAGGGGGCCTCCAGGGCATCCGACACATGCAGAGGGTGAGAAGTTGGGGAAGGGCTGCAATCTGTACCACTGGAAGGGACGTGGATGCTAAGGAAACTGTGGATCTTTTCAAGCATTGAGTTAAAATACTGTAAGAGACTGAGGTAGGAGGGAGAGGAGCCTTTTGCTTTGCCTTATCTCTCTGCTCTTACAGGATGGAGGAAGGAATTGAATGAGGGAAGGAGGTAAAGAAAAGGCACCGACCACATAAGAAGGAGCACTGAACTCAGAGTTACCAGGTCCAAATCCAGGCTCTCCCACTTAAGCCTCTGAGACCGATCCAAAGTTCCTTCCCTCATCTACGAAACAGAGGCTGGCCTAAATAGGACAGGCTGGGATTAAGACCTCCTAAATCTGTGATCCAAGGACAAATCTTCTGGGTCCTATAAGGCAGGACCTCAGCTGTCCTTCAGACTTGAGAGATTTAATTCAGGAGGCCGTGTGAATATGAAATTTCTACAAATACAGAGGTTATGTCCTCAAAGAGATTGCACAGGGTGGCCCTCACGTGTAGAGACAGGTAAACCATCTACAAAGTGACTACAAAGGACAGGGATGAGGGGTGAAGCTCCCCAGGTGGGCACATTGGGAAAGGAGACGCTGAAGAGAGACTGGACCAAAAAACGTGGCTCCCTCTGTGACCCATTTCTCGCCTGGAGGCGAGTAGGTTTTACTGCAGGAAAACCAAAAGAACCTGAAGACAAAAAAAAAAACCAAACCGAAATCTCGACCTGAGTTTTCCAATAAAAACTCCGTTGCAGACTAAGAGATACAAACACAGCCTAATCCTTTCAAGTCTGTCGCACCAGTTGGTGCCAAGTGCTCAGTCAATGCTCAAGGTCCACATTAAAAAACTAATGAAAACCGCGGGCTGAGCAGCCCTCTGGGAAAGCCCCTATAAAAGTGTTTTAAACATGTAATTTTCATCTGATAGTCAGGCGTTTCAAACGGGACTCACTCATTAGCTCTGACACATCGAATGCAGCACACAATTCCACGGCCTATAAAATGACACAATTACGGGAGTCCAAGGTAGTCTGTGAGGGGGGAGAGACTCGAGTCTCCTTAGCAGGTGTGCTAGTAAATGGGAAATGAAAGCACCCAACTTTCTTGCTCAAGAGCCTCGTCTAGTGAATGCAAGAGCCTGGTTTCTGTTTGTACCTGATGCTTGCATTTATTTTTAAAAAGCAAGATGCTGCAAGTAGCGTTTATTCCCTCTCTGGGACTGTTCAATCAAATTTCCCCAAATAAAGGATAATGCGATGTTTCCAGGAGATTCTGAGCAGGATTCTGGACAGACTGTCAGGGAGAAATTCAGTTGAAGTATTAATGGCACTCAGAGGTAGAACACAACTCTTCTGCCCTAAGGGATAATCATGCTTTCGTTTCTAACTTCATTCTCTGAAATGCTGAAACTCAAGGCACTGGATGACCTCTCTGTCTACTGAAGCAGCCGGCTACAGGCAAAAAGCTTGGACTTGAGGTTCAGGAGACCTGGGTCTGAGTCCTGCCTCTGACATTTCCCAAGTTTGTAGGCTTCCTCCACAGTAAGATGGCAGTGATACCTTCCTAATGACCCCTCACAGGGTTGTTGAGTAATGAGCTTAACAACTTGTGCAAATGTTTCTAACCTACCTCTCAGCTTCTTCTGCCAATTCATTTCATTGAAGAGGTCTTCAGATCTCAAGAAAAAGTCATTTATTTTACTCCCTTGTTCATCCCTCTCGGTGGTGTAATATATCCGTAGTTTGGACTCCTTGGTAAGGAATTCACATATACTGGGCACAGGGAAGACTATCTGTTCCATTGTACGATCTAACCTGACAATCTGGAAGAGATGTGTGAGATCAAATGATTAATTTAGTATCATAAAAAGGCATTTGTCGAGCATTTGTTTATTTCTAATCTTGGATTCACTGCTATGGAAGGCAGAGAGAAAGGGTTCTAATGCTTAAAGGGCTTAATATCTAAGGCTGTTTTGAGTCCTAAGAGGGTTGACATAAAGGCATTTCTGGATAATCCATAAGATTATTATTTTATAAACTTCAGACTTGAAAGTTAGTATTTTAGTCCAATGAATTAAGAGGTTGCTTTTGCATTTACATTTAAATGAGCCTGACACATCAAAAGTTCAAGAGTTGCATAGTACCTGAAGTCATTGAGTCCTACAACCTCAGGAATAAAGGAACTTTAGTGCTATGGAGTTCAAATCTGAACAACAGGGGTGCATCCAGACTCCATGTGACAGTGAACTCACTAATTTCCAGAGGAATTTATTCCATTTTTGGAAAGTACCAAAAACTAGGTTTTCTTTAGCAAGTAAAAAATCTGATCCTGTACCTAACACACACAGTTCTTTCCCAGGATATAATCAAGGAAATCTAATAGCCACCAGATACTCAAAAACAGTTATAACCTCCCACCAGCCAATAAATCTTTTCTAGACTAAAAAGTTCCACTTCTTTCAACGCATCCTTTATCCATCATTGTCTCACCATCTTGATTACCTACATACTCTTCAGTATGTGTCAATGTCTTTCTGAAAATGTGATATCCAGAACAGTATAACAAGGGCAAAATATAAAGGGACTATCAATCAATTAATCATCAGACATTTATTAGGCCAAGAATTATGTTTGAGGCCCTGTGCTAAGTGCTGAAAATACAAAGAAAAAAAAAAAGAAATACTTCTCATTCTTAAGGAGCTTGCATTCTATATTCACCTTTTTCACTGAAATCTTACAAATGGTCAGATTCTTTCAGATAGTTAAAGCATTTATTAAGTGTTTACTATGTGCCATAGACTGGGCTTAAAGCTGGTAATACAAATACAAGTAACCAAAACAGTCTCTGCCCTCAGAGAGGTAACATTTTAAGAGGGGTTGGTGGGGTGGAGTAGAAAGGAACAATATAGAAAGAGAAAATAGAAAGGGAAGGTGGGGCACACCTGGAGATAGTCAACTTGGGTAAAATAATGGAAGAAGCTCACTTAGCAGAGCCCAGTCAGTATCCAAGGATACTTTTTGTTACCTTAAAACAGTGGTTCTCAAAGTATGGTCTAGAGAATCCTGCAGATCTCTGAAACCCTTTTAAGAGGGTCTACAAATTCAAAAATAGTTTTTATTTCCAATATGGTAAATGTCTATAAATATAATCCAGATAAACAAAAACGCTTTGGAGAGATGTTCAATAATTTTTAATAGGATAAAGATACTGAAAACAAAAGTTTGAGAACCACTCTGATCCTTAATACTAGATAAACCATGGTAGTCTAAAATATATTTTTCAAATTTAAGCAAATTTTTCAATAATTTTTTCAAATTTAATTGTTATCCTTAAGTAAGGATAACAAAATAAATGAAAATGGCTTGCTCGCTCAACTCTGTATAACAATGCTTTTCTTCAATTGGAGTTTTTATGGCAGAGTGGTCCAGTGGCAAGAGGGCATGTCATACAGCATTTTCGGCAAGTCCCTTTCCTGTTAGGGACTTGGGGTCTTTGTCTCTGAAATGAAGGGGCTGGGCAGAAATCTCTAAGGTCTTTTCTAACTCTGACAGATGAGGACTTTATTTTGTTCAAGGCACTCATCTCAGTCAATTTTCAGGGGATCAGATTAGATCAATCAGGCTCAGATGATCATAGATTTAAAGGTCATTTAATAGTCATTCAACGCCAGATTGATTTGACCCAGTCAACATGGTGAAAGAGTCAATGGAATTACTGCATTTAGGAAGATGGCCCAGATAATTGAAATATCACCTAAAGATATTTTTGACCATTGGCTTTGACCATTGACTGGTTCTAATATTTGCTCTGACAGCAAGAGGGAATTTTTTCCCTAAGTTCTCTGGGTCTACTTTCTCTTGATCAAAGGCTGGCTAATAATCCTTTGACTTGCTAGGGGAAGCAGTTAGCTTTTAAAAGACCCCCAAGATGAGTGATGCAGTGAGAGAAAGACCACATGGCTCACATTCAGAAGACCTGGGATTGATTCCTAGGGCTTTCCTATTAACAAGTTGTATGACCCTGACCTCAGTTTCCTCAAAGGGGATGGACTATCTGATCTCAAGATCTCTTTTTAGATCAATCTATGGTTTGACAATGGATTTTCAGGTTCCTCTGAAGTCCTTTAATTAAAAACTTAAAAAAAAACAAACAACTTTGAGTCACTGTACTTTTTTCCCTCTTACCTCAATTTGTGCTGTGTGTTTGGCATAGAATTCTAGAGCTTCATCTCCTTCTACTTGACCTCCCGGTTTCAACATGTTCTGAAGTTCTTTGTTATGTCGAGCCAACTGGAATAGAAGAACGGGGTGGCAGGGAGTGGGGAAAGAAGGAATAGGAGAGACGCGATTTCTCTTTATAACAGGAACACATCTACTCACTTCAAATTTTGGTATGAAGAATATATAATAACCAGCAAAGTGTGTTAGAAGGAGGGCAAAGGTGATGGGAGACTTGTTATATTCCAACTAGGTGCAATGTACACAAAGTTTATTTTGGGAATCAGTCAGAACAGAGTATGGAACACTTTTGCCCACGCTGAGTCCTACTTTGCCCCTGTCTTATTTAGCCAAGCAGAGGAAAGAATTTTCAGTACAACCTCTTAGATTCTCTTCTAATCTAAACATTTTGAAAGCTCCCTTGGATTATTAGATGCTGGTAAACAAGGATATGGGGGAGAAATAGTGTTAGAGAAATGCCATTTTATAATGGTGGTGACACTGTTTGGCTCCCTGGGGGAACTATATTTTCATTTCCATTTTTTCCATATTTTCAATTCCATTTAAAAAGCAGAATACTGATTGTCTGTTATTCACCTCCAGCGATATGCAAAAAAAAAAAAAAAAAAAAAAAAAGAGTTCATTCCCATTGTAAATATGTCTATCATTTAAGGGGCTGCCAGCAGTCTGTGCAATGTCATTATCTCATATATCAGGAACAAAAAGTTGTCCCAATACTTTGGGATAACGAGTCTAATTGGATTACTCAGGTGAAAGGGAAGGGGAAAGTAATTATCCAACAGGCACACTTATGGGGATGCTCACCAGAGATGGAGAAGGGGCTTTAGAACAGAACAGATATACCAACACTGGGGAAGGCTGTCTTCAAATCAAAATTCAAATCAAAACTATGCTCCTGTTGAGAAACTGACTTCATCATTGCTGGGTACAGAGTACTATATCCTACTAAAACCACTGTCGAGTCAAAAGTCTGAAGGCCAAGGAACTCCAAAGAACTAAGAAATTAAAGTTTATTTCTTTAGCTAATTAAGAAACGATCACTCCAGTACTTTTAGAAAACCTAGTAATTTTCTAGCTAAGAGATCACTAGAAAGAAAGGAAAAGGATACAAAAATTTCTTAAAAAGGGGATGATATACTATAGTTTAAAAATGCAAAAAGTAGAATTCTAAATCTTAGAAGTCACCAAGTTTGGTCAACTTGCTAAAAGAGATTTAAAGGCCAGGCTCCCAATAGTAAGCAAAGCAGGGCTCTTCATAGTCATTTTGCAACAGCTTGCCCTGGCAAATGAGAGGTGCTTATGGGGTGGTCCATCCTACCTGATGGGCTAAAATGTAGATGTTGTGGCCCACATTTCTGGGAGATGCAGCAACATCCTCCCCATTCTCTGCATCCTCAAATTCCACTTCACCTTGCATGTAAGCCTTCTTGATGACTTCCACCTACAGTTCAGGGCAAGAAAATAGATTTTCTGCATGGAGAAAACATAGATCTACCTCATACTGACTATAAAGGTGATTAGATCTTTTGCTATAGTCTGTATTTTAGCTAATTCAATTCAACCAATATTATTAATCAATTCAGTTCATTTTTCAGATGCCCTAAGGTAAAATAAATTAAACTTCCATTTCCCCCAGCATGTTAAAGAATGGATGTTTTGGTTAAATAACTATTCTAGTTTACTGAATTATCATATTTGTCACAGAGGTATGATTTATGTTCAAATAATTGGAATACAAAATAACTAAAGCAAAAATTGTACTAGGTGTTAATCTTTAATGCTTCAGAAGACAAAAAGATCTTAGTGTTTGTTATCACTATTAAAAAAATTTCTAACTAATCAGAGAAGACTGGACATAGAACTTGGAGAATGGGCTGAATTTCTACTGATCCCAGGACACAGCCTGAAAATAATATTTTAAAAATAAATTCACATCATTTTATTAGTTAATTCTGTTTTTCAGTTGTAATTAGGAGAATGTCCCCCCAAAAAGGGTTATGAATATTTGAATCATATGGTTACTGAGTTCTACAAAACTGGGAATTTAATAAAAGGGACAAATATTCCTTATGTATTATATACCAGGGACTGGCACTCTCTAACCACAAGGGGGCAACTGGCAACCAGGGGCTCACATACCACACTTTCCACTATGTCAGGTTCCATTCATAATATAATAAATCAGGGGACACCGACCAGGAGTTTATATGGACCTTCTTGTCGGCCCAATGGGAGGCAGGGATGGAAGAGGCTCTTTCGCCTTACTCTCCTGGCCTTTTATTAAACCTTACCATTATTAAACCATTCCCATAAATCTGTGGAGGACTCCCTTCCGCTCTGACATCAGAAAACTGAGAGCCCTATCAAAAGTGGTGGGGTATAACTAAAAATAAATTAGTCACATTTTTCAGAGATACATTTGTAAGCACAAACAATAAGGTTCTGTATCTTATCAATAGAGAGTCAGAGACTTGAGTTTATATCCTTACTCCCTGGGCAACCTTGAACGAAGAATTAACCCCAACTTTAACATTAAATGAAAGGGCTGGCCGAAAAGCAAAGCTTCTTGCTAGTCTCAGTTTTCCACATTAATTCAAATTTGGATGAGAATTTTTCCTCCTCAGAAATCATAGCAAGTAATTTCTCATCATTCCTCAAAATATATCTGTGAACCACATTCTCTTTATAATACAGATCACTTATTATGGCACCAGAGAACTGATGGAGATCACCTCCAGTTACATAAAGAGAACTGGCACCAGGCTGGATTTTTCTGCACTGTGCAAGGATACTACTCCATGTAATCACAGGCCTAGATTAGGAAAAAGGGAATTATTTAGAAAGTGCTTTTACAGGAAGACTTAGAGAAACAGACCCAAGGAAAGGTGGCAGACTGCCGTCACTTTAGTGAGATATTTTACAATCTTTGCCCAAGACAGTAGACTAAAATCTTTCTTTTTATTTATTTATTTTTTTTTTTGTGATTCTGATGGCTTCCCTGAAGATCCAGGGATCTGGGCATTTCTGCTTATCCTCTTAATGGACTCTTTCCTTATTTAAATTCAACACTTACTAAGTACCTGGTATGTACAAAGCCCTGTACTGTGCAAAGACGGATAAGACAGAATTTGTAATGTGGTAGGGGAGATGAGCCCCATACAAATAAATGTCTCATTTTATATGACACACATATATATGACATTTATAAATAAATGTCAACAACAAAATTGTTGGAGGCAGTACCGATATGGATGAGATCTCGGCTCGATCCAAGCATTGAAATAAGAACCTCAACAGACACAGCTTTAGCAAGAAAGAGCAAAGGTGCAGAGATGGGGAAATGCAAAATATTTTGAGGTGAGAGGAAGTAAACTGCTGCTAAGGGTTTACATGATGACTTCAATCAGTCAGTAGGGGAAATATTTCAAGCACGCTTACCAATTCCTTTGGTCTCATGTTGTATAATATTCTTTCTGCATTTTCACTGTCATGTCTGCTTTCCATGATTGCCAGAAGCAATTTAGATGCATTATTCTAGTTGGAAAAAAAGTAGAAAAAAAGTAGATCAAAGGCTGCTGAAAGATTTACATCCTAGTTAAATGGGCAAGTGTGACACTTCTTTTGTCACTCCATGGAGATAATGCCATGAGGTAAACTTTCTACTACATGGCTGACCCATGGGTAAAGATCATATTCAACTAGGCCCATGTGACTTCCAGCCCACAGAAACATTAAAAAAAAATACATAATCTGGGCCAAGTTTCTGCATAGCCCTAGTCAGTATAAAGGCAGCTCTACCTAAGGAAAAAATTTTAAATGTAGATGTAAGGATGACATATCTCAGCTACTATGCACTGCTTATGGAGAACTCAACTACTTCCATTTCTAAGGAAGTGGTCTCAAAAGAAAATACACAAAAATTATTCACTTCCTTAAAGAACTGTCATCAACTCTTCCCAGACTGTCTGTAAAACGGGGAGAATCATACCTGCAGCACCATCTCACAGGGTTGCTGTGGGGCTCAAATATGACAAAGGTAGAAAAGTACTTTACCAATTTAAAAGTCCTATGTAAATGTCAATGATTGCTATTTGTTATCCTAATGACTAGGATTTTTATTATTTTTTGTACGTTTATTTATTTTTTAATACACATTGCTTTGTGAATCATGCTGGGAGAGAAAAATCAGAGCAAAGGAGAAAAACCATGGGATAGAAAAAACTCAGAAAAAAGAAGTGATCATAGCAAGTGTTGATTTACATTCAGTCTCCTTAATTCTTTTTCTGGTTGCAGATGGCATTTTCTGTCCAAAATCATTGCTTTGGATCACTGAACCACTGAGAAAAACCAAGCCTTTCATGGTTGATCATCACACATTCTTGCTGTTATTGTATGCAATATATTCCTGATTCTGCTTGCTTCACTCAGCATCAGTTCATTTAAATCTTTCCAGGCCTTTCTATAATCAGCTTGTTGTTCATTTTTATAGAACAATAATATTCTATTATACAGCTTGTTCAACCATTCCCCAAGTAATGGGCATCTATTTCTTTTCCAATTCTTTGTCACCACAAAAAAAGCTGCTACAAACATTTTTGCATACGTGGGTCCTTTCCCCTGCTTTAAGATCCTTTTGGGATACAGACTCAGTAATGGCACTGCTAGGTCAAAGGACATGCACAGTTTTATAGTCATCTGGGCAAAGTTCCAGATTGCTCTCCAGAGTGGTTGGATCAGTTCACAACTCCACCAACAAGGCATTAGTGTCCCACTTTTCCCACATTCCCTCCAAGATTTATCATCTTTTCCTGTCATCTTAGCCAGTATGAGAGGTATGATGTGGTACCTCAGAGTTGTTTTAATTTGCATTTCTCCAATCAATAGTTAATCACTAAATGAGCAGGACCAGGAGATCATTCTATATCTCAACAACAATACTATAAGATGATCAATTCTGATGGACGTGGCCATATTCAGTAATGAGATGAACCAAATCAGTTCCAATAGAGCAGTAATGAACTGAACCAGCTACATCCAGCGAAAGAACTCTGGGAGATGACTAAGAACCATTACATAGAATTCCCAATCCCTCTATTTTTGTCCACCTGCATTTTTGATTTCCTTCGGAGACTAATTATACAATATTTCAGAATCTGATTCTTTTTGTACAGCAAAATAACTGTTAGGACCTGTATATTTATATTGTATTTAACTTATACGTTAACATATTTAACATGTATTGGTCAACCTGCCATCTAGAGGAGAGGGTGGGGGTAAGAAGGGAAAAAGTGAACAAAAGGTTTGACAATTGTCAATGCTGTAAAATTACCCGTGCATATAAATTGTAAATAAAAAGCTATTAAAAAATAGTTAATCACTAATATTGTAATGACCATTCCACATCAGTATCAAACAGAGAAAAGGAACAATGCCTGAATCAGACTTTCCATTGGCTTTAAATCCATTCTAGATTTCTTAAGGCTTGGCCTAATTTCAGAGCCTGGTCCTACACTAATTTTCACAACTGGTTTTAGCCTCTTAGAATATAGGACAAAAAGTTGTCTTGCCAATTCAACCAATTTGCTGTTTTGCCAAATGATAGCCTTTTCTTTGGGGGAAAAATACCCCCAGTCTTCTCTTACAGGTAAAATTAACTTTGTTATAAGCAAAACCCCCTGAACACTGACTGATAGTACTTCAGATCTTCAGTTAATTTTGGCTGCTTGCAATACATATTGTTGATAAATGGAAAACTGGAAGCTGAGAAGTAATAATTTGCTGTTTCATTCAGGCTAAAATTTTTTTAATGCAATTTATCTAATTAGGAAGACCAAAAGGCAAAAAAAAAGGCATTCTAAAATGATATTTTAAAAATTGTCAACTACTGCTTCCAATTATTCTTTTTTAAACATTGAAGGAAAAACAAGCAGGACCTTAGCACTCCTAAGGAGATATTTCAATGTCAAAACCCTTTACTAACAACCTGTCTTTCCTGTGACATACTTCTACTGGAGAGTTAGAGCAGTTTCTCTGCTGTGTGCTTCACATAAGTTTCAGGACTGCTCAAGATAATTAAAAAGTCCTGAGAACCAGTGAGGGGAAGACAGGAACAAATTACAACATGTCCTGAATATGGATAAGAATTATATAGGAAATGTGCTCTAGAAGGATTTTTTGTTTTAAATCACAAATTTTTTTTTTTTTAAATGTACATTATCGACATCAAGTTGATTTGCAAGTTAAAACTCTCAGAGACATCAAGAAATCCCTGGAATACTTACTTCCCTCTCCCTCAGAAAGTTTTGCAAACTAATAAGCACAGTATAAAGACCACTGCTCCTTTCTCAGATTATCTAAGAGCTGAGGTGATCATGCTGACACTTTGGGGTCATACCTTCAATTCAGTGGGACCACTTTGCTATTTTAGGTGACTAAAATATCACTTCTATCTTAAGATCTGCTATTTAGTGAAAGCTATCTGTGGCAAACCTAGTTAGGCAATTAAGGGTACATTCCTGGTTATTATGCTATGATTGCCATGATTTTAGGACATTTATTAAACACCCACTGTGTCCTAAGGTTTGTATAAAATGTTAAAAAAAAATCCAGGTGACTCAAAGCAGTCTTGACAACCTGAAGCACCTGCCTCCTCCCTATCCCCCAATAATGTGATTGTATATTATCTCTCCACTGACCAAACAAGGGGAAAAATATCAGATATCATCACAAGAATGGAATTTCCATTGTTTGAGATCAATGCTGTCAGAAGCATTGTTTTTGGTTCTAGAATGACATGTATCTGCTTTACATAGAAAGATCACATCATGGGACTAAGCAAGAGATGTCCAGGTCTTTAGAAGAGAGGGATGGAAATATTGCATTTTATTCAGAACTCCTATTCTGTTTTCATGGGAGATGACTTCCTAAGTTGAGATAGAACACTGCATCTCCCCAGTTCTCTCTCCTTCGTTGTGCAATTACAACTTGCCTTCAGCTCTAACACAAGATCCATCCTCTTCTTTCCCAAAGGGTTGATGTCATTCAGGATTAAAGCTGTGATTATGTCAATGCCATTGGATTCATGAGTAGCTATGCAGTTCTGAGAACACAAACACACACAAAACATTACAAATTAAAAGATCAACAAACTGAATTGCAGTTTTGCCACAATGCTTATTATCACCCCTAAGCAAAATGGACAGTCATCACCCCCCCATGATGTTTCTGGGGGGAGAGTTGCAAATTTTCCGTGAGAAAGTGGTAAAAAAAAATAAGACAGATGAAAATCTCTAGTTTCAGAATTAACAGTAAACAGTTAAATGATGTATAAAGGAGTCTCAGGAAAGTCCCTCAGTTCTGTAACTGATAGAATGGTCATGTCCAACTTCAACAATTCAGAAAATATATTTTGTTACTGAAACTGGATTATTAGTCCTTCTCCTCTACAGTTCACCCCCAAAGGTTTGCTTCAATCTCATTAGAGGATTTGCTTTACATATATGATGGTTCCTGTCAGATTTTAAAGGAGGTACTAAACATGGGAAATAAGCCCACTATTCCAGTGACAACATATCATGATTAATAAAAATCTGCCACCAAACTTTTGGGAGAGTGTTTTCATCTTCTAGGCAGGCTTTTGTTCTGTTCTGTGCTGTAGAAATGGAATTCTGAAATGGTGATGGTAAAATTCCCTTGGGGGATAATAGATCTTTTCTAATCCCAATTCTGTACCACACTGTTTTACTCCATATTCATTTTAATTTAATTATGTCTTGGAAAAAATTCAGGAATGGAAACCCCCTTTCAAATGTTTCCCCTTTATTTTTACATTTAATAAAATACACTTTAATACATATCAATGACTTTCCTGATCCTTGAGGATTTCCATCCACCTAAGTATGAAATTCAACTCTATACCTCACCCCATGTCCAGATTTTCAGTTGAGTTTTCATTTGGCCATTGAGTAAAGTTCTTAGTAAAAACTTTTTCCTGCTTCTTTTATAATGGAAATGGAGCTATTATAGCTAGATGCATACTTGTCTCTCCAAATTTGAATACTCAAATACATATCAGAATCACACAGATTCCTGTCTTATTAGGTGCGTAAAGCTATAAGTTACTATCAGGTAAAAAGTATACTGGGGAAAAATTATCAAGGATCCTAACCTTAATTCCTTCTTTGCAGAAAGAGCAAAGCTCAAGACTGATTTCTATCATGATCTATGCCTGTTAATTCCTAACTGAAGCAATCTTTTCCTTTTCATCATTTTGATAGTACTTGATTTCATTCCATCTAATAACATATGATCAGAAAAAAAAATAATGACTAACATTTATATAGTACTTAGTATGTGTCAGGGACTATGCTAAGTGTTTCACAATCATTCTCTTATTTGATTCTTACAATACTAGAAGGTAGGTGTTATTATTATCCCCATTTCGTAGATGAGGAAACTGAGGCAATAGGTAAATGATTTGCTCAGGATCCTATGGCTAGTGTCTGTAACCACATTTAAACTCAGTTCTTTTCGATGACAGATAAGTGCTTTATCTATCCACTGTGCTCTCTAGCTGCCCCTTAATCATTCTGTTTCATGGGATCATTAGCTCTTCTATGGGATCTGAAGCATCCTGCGGGGAGAGACCACCTTCTGATAACCCCAGCACCAATCATGGGGCTGGGGCTCAATACAGTTAATTTTAGATTGTTGGTCCAGGGTAAGTTGTTCTAATTTGAATAGCATTTATTTTCACTTATGCGCAGATCATTATACCAGCAAAGAACTGGAAATTTTTTTTACAAAATAGACTGGTTAATTTTCCGCAGCCTCAGGCTGTCAGAATTTCCAGGAGTAATAGGTCATCCTTAATGTTTAAGGCAGGCTACTCCACAAGCCAAAGGGGAGATGCTTGCTCGAAATCCTGCTTGGATGCACAGCAAAGTCTGACTCAGTGTCAGTGATGCGATTCCCGATCAAAGAAAGGCTCCCTTTTCTTGAGGAGAAACACTCCATTACCTGGTTTTCGTGGCAAGGTCCCTGACAATATTCAGTCAGACTTTCCAGGGTCTGGTTGATTAGTGCGACATTCTTCTCATTTATATACAGACCAAGAAGTCCAAGCCCTCCAGTCGTACTGCCACAAATGCAATCCAGAAACTGCAGCGTCTCACACACCAAGTTGTAGTTGGTCTTATTGTTTTGACAGCGAAGGAAGTTCTGTAATTGGACATTTTCAGTGGAATAGGGAGAGTTGGGGCAAAGGGGAAGGAAAAAGAGGAAAGGATATTAAAAATATATTATTATAGTGCCATTTCATTAGGCTCCCTAGTTTGGATAATCAACAATTATGAATAATGACTCAGCATGGTGCTGAACAAAGAGTTAAAATGGGGCCTCCAATAAGGAGCAGAGTAGCGGCAGCGGCTGTTATGTAAGATGAATAGCTTTCAGAAGAGACACTGTTCTATCAGATGAGGGGGAGAGCTGCCTCTCTGTGAGCACTGACTTCGCACTCTTACCGCCTCCTTGCATTATTTCATTTCCCAGCCCACTTCTTGCCCCCTTGCTTGGGCACGGGCACAAACATGCCCGAGTGCACACACACACACACACACACACACACACACACACACACACTCAGCCTCCAAGTCAAGCTTCTTCTCCAGGACCATGAGAGGGAGATGGATCTGACGAGCAGGTGGCAATGTGTGTTAAAGGTCCACTCCCCTTCTAGGGAAGCAGCCCACAAAAAGTCCAGAAATCTGCCTTTCTTCTGGGCAAGCATGGGTTAGGTTGGGGGAAAATTCCTGAACCGTGGCTACATGGGAGGCAAAGTTCCTTATGTTATGGGCTCTGCTGACAACTCAGAAAATAATTTTAAAAATAAAATGTAGAAGCTTACAAAAAAAATTACATTAAAATAATGATGTGATTATTTTTTCCCACCTATCCACGGCTCTACTGGGATGGCCCTTAGATTCCGGGCTAAGAATTCCTATTCTATAATAAGATACCGCTGATGGAGAGATCATATTTAATCATAATTAAAATTAATCATATTTGATGTTATTTAATAATAATTAAATCATAATTTAATAAAAAAGAGAATTACTTGTAAGTACTTTTTCTACCTTCCTGGATAACCCATTGCAACATTTCGTTCCTCCTACTAAGCACATTATTTCCCCAGCCCCTCATGCTTTGGCTTTTATGCAAGTTGATCAAATCAATCAGAAAAAAAACCAAATCCAATATTAATTAATTAAAAAGTCATAGATCTTGTCCCTATTCTATGCTTTTATATACATGCTCTCCTCCCTAATAAAATATAATCTCCTTGAGAGCAGGAATTGCTTCATTTCTGTTTTTGTGTATTATCAGGCATTGGTACACAAGATCTAAGATTTTATTAACATGGTGAAATCATGGATAAGGAAACTCCCTCTACAATTGGAGATAGGTCCCTTTGAAGGATTTTCCAGAGCACTGACAGGCCAAAGGACTTGATGGAGTCACCCAGACAACATGGGTCAGAGGTATGTCTGGAACCCAGGTGTATCTGGCTTCATGGACAATATTCTCTCTTTTTGACTCTCTTAAAGTTCTATACAAATATATCCATAATAAATAGGAGGAAATTCTGGAGGGAAGACATTAGTAACCAGGCAGATCAGGAAAGACTTCATGTAATTTGTGCCAAATTCTGAAGGAACTGAAAGATTCTAAGAGGTAGAGCTGAGGAAGGATGGTGTTTCAGGAATAAGGGACAGGCAAAAGGAGACAGGAGAGAGAGAGAGCTGTGGCTAAATGCAGGGACCTAATATGTAAATCGGCTGAAAAGGCAGGCCGGGAACAGACTGAAAAAACCTTTAAATGTCGAGGAGTTTATTAGATTTGTAATTTCTTTATTTTGGGGAAAATGCTAAGATAACAACAACTTATCCCAATTCATATTACCATCCATCAAGGATTTTAAAGGCAAGTCCTAGGGAATTGCTTGATGTATACAAAGGTTAATTGACTTAATTTTTTTTTTTCTTTTGCCACTGAAAAGTGTCAACAGTAGGTTTTGAACCCAGGTCTTCCTGATTACAAGCACAGTATACTATGTACCATACATACCATGTTTGTTTGTTTTACTGCTAGCTACAAAACTGCTACTCTCTGAATGAGCAGAACCAGGAGATCATTATATACTTCAACAACAATACTGTATGAGGATGTATTCTGATGGAAGTGAATATCTTCAACAAAGAGAAGATCCAATTCAGTTCCAATTGATCAATGATGGACAGAATCAGTTACACCCAAAGAAAGAACACTGGGAAATGAATGTGAATGGTTTGCATTTTTGTTTTCCTTCCCAGGTTATTTTTACCTTCTGAATCCAATTCTTCTTGTGCAACAAGAGAACTGTACTGTTCTGCACATATATATTGTACCTAGGATAAACTATAACATATTTAACATGTATAGGACTGCTTGCCATCTAGGGGAGGGGAAGGCGGGAAGGGAAAAGTCAGAACAGAAGTGAGTACAAGGGATAATGTAAAAAATTACCCAGGCATATGTTTTGTCAATAAAGTTATAATTTTTTTAAAAACTGCTACTCTCTGGGCTCATAGCTACCAATATGGTATTTGGAAGAATGCAAAATCAATAACATTAGTCCAAGTCTGATTTTATAAGGAGAGAAATTACTGTTTTGAAAAATTATGAAAATGACAGAAATTCAA
Organism: Antechinus flavipes; assembly: GCF_016432865.1. Lineage (NCBI taxonomy): Eukaryota > Metazoa > Chordata > Mammalia > Dasyuromorphia > Dasyuridae > Antechinus > Antechinus flavipes. Next base: position 42,970,551 of record NC_067398.1, on the reverse strand, counting down.
TTCATAATTGCATTTCCCATAGATTTGATTCTAAAGCATATTTGTTCCTACACTTCCAAAGCTTAAGTAAAACCTGTGTTCAGCTCCTTTTAAAGAGGTCCCTATCACTTAACTGCTAAGCCAACCACAACAAAACAAACTCACATAAAAGAAACTAAAACTGAGTTTTTATGACTCTATGAATCCTTTTTCAAATCCCAAAGTCAACTGCATTGCTAACTGACTGCCTCAAGTGCCTACATTTTTCAGAAAAAAAAGAGATGCTATCTTTTACCAAATTTCAACTTGAAAGAAAATCACCATTGAGGAGGAGCCTTTGCTTCCAGATCATTTCCCTGAACTGACATACTATAAATGTTTTTCACAAGTATTAACTTAGTGCAAGAAAAATTCATTGTAAGGTAAGATATTCATGAAATCTCTGGGTTGTTAAGGACTTTGGGAAGTCCCCTTCGCTAGTTTGGAAAAGATTATCCTTAAATCAAATCAAGGAGGGGAGAAGTTTTCTATATCCCCTGAGAGTTTAATTGTATTTCTTAGCATCTAACCTTCATCTTTCCTGCTAAACTGAGGCTCTCACTTCCTACTGACTTTTTAGTCTTCTTTTCTTTATCTAGAGAGCACATGAATCTCTGCTTAGTGATACCCTTCCAGTGCTTTTTCTTATAGGATTAATGGAGATATTCAGAATGATGGGTCATCCACATCCCTAAGATTTGCCATTGACATACATTTGCTAAATTCAATGAAAAATAATCTAGCAGGTATGATTATTAACTTAGGGGGGCAAGGGAAAACTGACTGCGCATATGAAAGTTCAAAAGAAAGGAAAAACAGACCATATAAAATAGTCAAATAAAAGCCCTTTCACAGGGAATTCCTGAATACTTCAGGTCAAAGGTGACAAAACTATAATTAGATTCTTTGGCAAAGTCAGAAATTTTCATTTTGACTGGTACACTATAAGAGGAGAGTATTCATTATGAAGATTACAGTAAAAATGGAGGATTATCCTAATTAAAGTGAGATAAACTAATTCAAAGAAACTCTGTTTTCCTAATCCAGTGGGTAACTTCCTAAAAACCAAATATCCCAAAGTGGAATTGGATGTCTCAGCAAGTAGTGAGTTCCCCATTTCTCACTATCCCCAGATAAAGACTAGATGGCTATATGCCATATGTTTGGAAAGGTTATTCTCTGAGGACTCTTTTGATTTTGAGATATTGTTCCACTAATTCTATTTCTTGTGATGAGCTAAATTTCCCATAATAGTTCTTTTGAACAAACTCTAGCCCTCCCACAAACCTTGTTGTCAGGAACCCCTAAGACAGATCAGAGAGGGGAAAATTTTACATCAGTTAATATAAACTCACATAAAAAAATTTTTAAATACTTAGGGAGAAAAAAACCAACCTGGGTTAAGAAGGAGACCCATATGACATAATGTTTCAGAAATACATGGAATTAAAATAATTTATTCAAAGGAATAATTTTAACACATTATTTTAATCCTAAGAATGAGGACTCCCTTAAAAATCTATGAATGATACAAGTCTCATTCTTTCAATTCTTAAAAAGGAAGCTTTTGGGGGTAGCTTCCTCTCACAAAGCTTCAGATTCATTTGAGAATCCTACGTCAATGTTTAAGTCAATCTAGCTTAGAGCAATTCAAAGAGGCTCATCTGGTAGATAAGTACACCTTCCCCGGCTTAGTCACACATATAAGGATGACGTCTGGAGAAGGAGAGCTTATGTTCCAAATTGCAAATAAATCTATAACAATAACAATAAAAATTTGCTTTTTCTAACTAGAACTCTTACTACCACCTTTCATAGAAGGCCTTCCTTGTACCATAGCTATTAGTGCCTCTCCTTCTAAGACTGTCTTCTATCTGGACTACAAGTATCTGGTTTCATGGACAATATTCTCTCTTTTTGACTCTCTTAAAGTTCTATGCAAAATGTATATATAATAAATATGCATCTATTGTATGCATCTTGTATGCATCTATTTATATACCTTTTATCTTATTAAAATGGAAACTCTGAGATCTATAATTGCTTTTTTATTTTTCTTTGTATCCCCAGGATTTGACATAATAGTTGGGCCCTTAGTAAGCACTTAGTTTATGCTTCTTAACTAATTGCTTTGTTAAGTAATGAATTCCACACCACTGCTGCCATTTAGTGAGAGGCTGAGGACTATCTGCTGGGGACATAGGAAGGGATTCTTATATTTAGTGAGAGAATGATCTGGATAATCTATGATTCTAAAACAGATAGATTCTATTACTGAGCTACAGGAGAACCTTGTAAATATGATGAATATTTATCATAGAGAATTCTAGGATTTGGTAGTTTTTCACCCAAAGCAGTTTAGTCACAGAAGTAAGGTAAATTTATTGGACGTGGCTACTAAAAACTGATTCGACCACCAGTTATCAAAAAATGTCTTACTGAACTTAAAACTTCTTTTAGATATGGTTAGGATGGCATTTGGAGGTAGGTGGGGGCATGAGAAGAAACAAGGAATGAGAAACTACAGGGCAAATGTGAAGGATGTCAAGAAGGAACCACAATTAAGTATGCTACTGATTCTAGCCTTTCAGGCTTTCACAGAAAAAGTAAACCACAGCAACTGAAAAAAAGATCTTGGTCACCAGTAGAGAATGGGGTTGCCGTAATTTCATATTCTTGCTCTGTGGAATCTGAGGTCAGAGTACAACTAGGAGACCTTGAACAAGACAGTTAAGTAGCTGTTTATTGCCCAGAGCTAACTCAACTCCAATTGGCTGTTATAATAGTGAGTCCCATCACTACATGAAGATGGAACCTAGTGATTAATTCACAAAAGAGTGCTTACTTTGCTTTCCAATGTATTTACATTGGCTCCACCATCCTTCCTTTATCCCATTTTCTTTGTGATTAATGGTATTATTACTGGCCTATAACTAATTGTCCTAACCAATCACTGACCATACTTTTCTCAAAAAAAAAAAAAAAGTCATTCTACTTTGCACAAAAGTAAACCCATATAGAGTGATGGCTATGTGACTGAACAGAAAACAAAAACAAAAAAAGTCTTAAAGGTATTTTTTTTCCTTTTAACTGAACTTTTTTTTTTTTTTTTTTTAAGTAGCAATGGCTATCGAATGTCAAAATTCCAAATTGGTCTTTTTAATTTACAAATCTAACTCCACCAATTAATCAGAAGTCATTGTTTAAAGGTACTATATGAGGGCCTGGATGCAAACTCCCAGGAACAGAAATAGTCTGTTGATTTCATGTCATTCATGCAAGATTTCACCATCTGAGTCCATAAGTAAACAAGTTACAAGTGGGGCAATTACTTCTTTTCCACTGTCACCCCTGTTTTATAATTGATTGTGCACATACTCTCCTACATGTCTAAGTGAAAGTGAAAAGTCACTACAGGTTAGCTGTAGTCAGTCTGTGGGCCATGATAAAAACAACAATAGCAGGTAGGACTTATAGTGCACTTTAAGGTTGGCTAAGTGCTTTGCAGCTATTCCCTCATTTGATCCTTACAACCATCCTGTAAGATGCTATTACTGTCCCTAATTTACAGATGAAGAAACTGAGGTTGATGGGAATTAAATGACTTCCCCAATACAGGTTACACAAAAGTAAGTGTCTGAAGTAGCATCAGAACTCACATGTTCCTGACTCCCAGCCCAGCACTTCACTCATTGAGCCACTCTAATGACAGCCCATACCGAAGGAAATCATCAACACCAAGATTTCAAAAGGATTCTTTTCTACCTTGCCAGCCTTGGACTAGAGCTGGGTTCTTCACCTGGGTCCATGATCTCATTTAAAAAATATTTTGTTATTTGTATTTCTTTAGTAATTCTTTTGTAATTACAAATTTGTAATTTGTAAATAAGTATTCTATTTGATACACTTAAAAGCATTGATTCTTTGAAGGAGTCCCATAGGCTTCAAGCTGTCAAGGAGGTCCATGACCCCTAAAAGGTTGTGGAATCCTAAACATGTGCATGACAACCTGGGATCTCTGAGGCAAATGGCTGAGGAGCTTCTGAGGTGTGATTTTATTTTTCTTCTAGAGAAAAATGTTTTTTATTTTATTTTATTTTATTTATTTTTCTCCTAGAGAAGAGATGGCTTCCCAAGGTCCTATATTAGTGAGGTATTAGAGAAAGGTACTATGAGGAGCCCCAAGGTTTAGGATGCCTCTTGTAAATGATTTACACACACACACACACACACACACACACACACACACTCCATCAGAAAGACAGTAACCTTCCTATAACAATCTTTGCCATCTGAATTGGGGGAATTGTAAACCTTCCTGTATCCCATAGAGACAACAAACAAATGGTCTTTAGAATACCATACCTAGCTAACAAAGTTACCTGAAACCTTCACTGTAGAGAACTGCTTATGTCTCTAGCTTCGTGACTAAAGTGAGACAAACAGCTGAACCAAAAGGAACTAAAACAAGTTATATGAGTTTTAGGAAAGCATCGGCTCAGATCAGGAAAACCATGAATATTAGAGGCCTGCTGTCTACTCCCTTACTGCCCTCCTACCTGAAGATCTCGGTTATGGTTTTCACAGAGGAGCTGTAAGAATCGGAGAATGGGCTGCATGATTGTGATCACGGCACTCATCTCCAGGTCATCTTTAGGTTTGTCTGGTGTGGCCTGGGTTCCACCTTCTCCAGATGGGAAATGGTCTTCGGGATCGGCTTCTCTTCTGTAGGTAGTAAAAGCTTTCCTGGTGGCAGCAGTCGCCTCCAATAACTGGTCTCGGACTTCTTCTGTTATTTGGGTTGAAGGCTCTTTTGCTAAAAAAAATTTTAAATAACAAATGGTATGCTCTGGAGAAACTGGCGGGTTCTCAACTCCACAAACATTTACTGAGCACCAATTATATTTGAAGCCCTAGACTGAAGAAACAGAGATGAAACAAGGGAATTTCTCTTAAGAAATTTATGGGAGCAGCTAGAGAGTGCAGTCAGTAGATAGAGTACCGGCTCTGGAGTCAGGAGGACCTGAGTTCAAATCCGGTCTCAGACGCTTAACATTTACTAGCTGTTTTACCCTGGGCAAGTCACTTACTCCCAATTACCTTGCAAAAACAAAACAAATAAATGTTGGGGGCTGCTAGGTGACACAGCGGATAGAGCACTGTCCCTGGTGTTAGGAGGAGCTGAGTTCAAATATAGCCTCGGAAACTTAATATTTACTACCTGTGTGATCCCAGGCAACTCACTTCACTCCAAGTGCCTTGAAAGCCTCTCCAAAAAACAAAACAGAAAGAAACTTGTGATCTAGAAGGAGAGCTCAAACCACATGTACGTGTGTGTGTGTGTGTGTGTGTGTGTGTGTGTGTGAGAGAGAGAGAGAGAGAGAAGGAAGAAAAAGGCCAGAAAGGAGAGAAATATATCCAAATAAAAAGTAAAAACAAGCTTAAATTGAATATTTTGTTCTAATTAGGGTACCAAACCAAAATTCAAATGAGATTATAATACTATAATGTAATAATATAGGACAACCCCAAAATGAGGGAGACAGATCATCAAAAGATCTTGGAGGATACCCAGTTCAAGTCCTTCATTTATAAATGAGGAAATAGGCTTGGAAAGATCCAGTGACCCGCTACTGCTTACACAATTGGGAAAAGTCACAGGTGGCCTTTGAACTCTGGTCTTTTTGATTCCAAATACAGTGTTCTATATACTGCACCTCCTAAAAGAATTCACATATAGCTTGAAAAATCATGAGGTTAAAAGGCCTTCATCCTTTTAGGATGATCCTTTGAGGAAGAAGTGTCTGAAATGAATTTATAAATATGAAGATTAGATGGAGATTGCATTCCAAGGATAACAAATAAATGAAGATGGGAGGGGGAAAGATGAAAATGGGCAGTGGGTGGTAGAGCTTAAGAAAGAATATAAACTACATGGAGAGGAAAAACCTGCAGGTTAGCCAGGAGAATAGGGGAGAGTCAGATTATGGGGATTCTTGAATGCTAGCTCATTCAATTACAGAAGCTGAAAGGACCAAGAGGTCATTATTGCCTAAGTAACCAATTCATGACCTTTTGTGACTGGAAACAACCAGCTGCCAAAGCTGCCATTTCACTTTTAGACAACTTTAAATGTTAGATAGTTCGTTTCCTTCTAGCCGATTTGCTCATCAGTAATTTCTACTGTGATGTTTAGTTTTTCCTTCTGGAGCAAAGCAGGACAAATCAAATTCTTTCTAATACACGGAGTCCTTCAAATACTTAAAGATAGTTGTCACGTCTCTTCCTAAGAAGTCTCTTTTCCAAGAAAACCATCCCTAAGAAAAATGTCTCCAAAGTCTTTTTGTAAGACATCATCTTTTGGGCTTTCACCACTATAACTGCTCTCCTTAGGACATGCTCCAATTTGTTAAGGTGCTTCTTAAAATATAGATCCAAGACTAAAATGTCTTTGGAAAGAAATGGGGAGATAATGGAAATTTTTGAACTGGAAAGTGATTTGATTAGAGTTGTGTCTTCAGAAGATTAGTCTAATAATCATCAAAGTTTGGGTCTTTTTTAGAGAATCATACAATTGGAGGAGCTAATAGTTATTGATAATTTAAGTTTGGACTGACCTGAAATCATCTCTGTCCTTTCCTTGAACTTAGCAGCTTACAGTGAAATTTCAGAATAGATTTCTTTTTCATTTCCACCAAAAGATGGCCAAGATGCTTAAAAGGTACGTTTTCCAAATCCCTGATTATTACTAGCCAAGTGCTAACTTTGATTAAGGATTCTTCAAAAAACTAGATTTTGAATAACTATGATAGAAGCAAAGGAAAGTATTTTGGTAGTATTACGTTGGAGAAGTGACCAGGGAAAAAAGTGATGGGGAAAAATCAGTTGATGAGGAATTTGGGCAGTTCTGGCTTTGCTGTTCACTATCAAGTATGATTTGAGTGTTTTTCATCTGGACAATGAGGTTATTGGACTAAATCTAGAGTCCCATTGAATCAATTCAGCCAAGATATTAAATCTTTATTATATGATCTTAGAATACTGTGCTAGGTACTAGAGATATAAAGATGAAAAACAAAATATGCTGCCCTCCTAGCTTAACATCTTATGAATGGTTCTAATCTATCCAATTCAGGTAAGAGGGCAAATTCTTTAAAATAGCAGGATTTAACTCAGGTTTCTTTATTAATTGTTTCTATAAAATAGCTAAAGAGCATTAGAAAACTCAAACTACAAAGACGTTACTTCCATAACTTTCCTGTCTGATCAGCTCTAATTTTAGAAGCAATGAGAGCTCATAAAATAAGGAATTTCACTGACATGGTACTTTATATTCAAGCCAACAGAATTAACACATATATATGCAAAGAAGCTTTGATTCTTACCTCTTTTACGTGATGGGGCATCTCTGTCTGGGTCATCATCTTTCTTTTTATTTCCCAAGTCACTGGTGTTGACAGTGACCGTTGCCTTGATTTCTTGCTGGGCCACTTTCATTCGATCATAGAAAACCTTAAAGAATTTTTCTGACTTTTTATCCTCTGTCAACCGACAGAAAAAGGAGTGCTACCAAGGAAGAAAAGCACAGGTTTTTAGTGTCATGCTTTCAGTCAGATCAATTAATCTTATCCTTTTCATCATTTCAACAAGAAAAATATAATCAATTAAGTCATGAAGAATCAACCTCTTACAAACCTAGAAATGGCTCCAATATTAGCTCCTAAGTTGAAACATACATTATACATAGACTAAACTTAGGACTTTTTAAGGTTTTCTTTAGGGAAACATATATTTTAAGGAGGCATTTTAAAAATTATTCTTAAAATCTAATTTTCCATTCCAAATTCTTTCTCTTCCATCTTCCCATTCATTGAAAAAACAAGAAAAACAAAACCTTTTACAAATATGTAATGCCAATGCAACATATTCACATATTGATCACATTTTAAAAAATCGGCTTCAAACGGCACTCTGAGTCCCTCGTGTCTCTATCTGGGGATGGACAAAATATTTCAGCATAAATCTTCTGGAACTGTGATTTGCTTCATTGTGCTGCTCAGAATTCCTATAACTTTCAAACCTATTGATCTTGATGATATTTTTGTTGTATAATACGCTTCACTTGGTTTCATTCACTTCACTTTTCATTAGATCATAAAAGTCTTCCCAGGTTTTAATGAAGTCCTCCACCTCATAATTTCTTAAACAGAAATAGCATTCCATCATGTATTTTTTTCATTTTTTTCTGCAATTGATGGGTACCCCCTAAAATCCCAGTATTTTTGACACCACGAAAAGCTGTTATAAACATTTCTGTAATATGTATTCTTATTCTCTTTCTTGGTTCTCTTTAAGTATGTATATCTTTAAGTAAGTATTTAAATAGTGGTATTCCTAGATCAAAGGTATACACAATCTAGTAAAGATATTCCAAAAGTTACATATATACAGAAATGTTAGAGAAATTCCAAGTATAACAAACTCATTGTGATCTGGTGTGAGCAGGGAAAGATCTGCAGAGAAGATGACATCAGACTGGGTGTGCAGTAAGGGCAGGGGTGATATGTGAACAAACACAAGATTTCACTGGCAACAAAGTCTTGTTTTTACAAACAGGCAAATCCTGTACAATATTGTTATAAGGTCCCATCATTTATTGTCTCCTAAATAATATATTTAACTCAACAGCACCGTGAAACCTGGTGGCTGTTTGGAAACTTATTTGAAAATCAAATTGGCTGCTTAGTAATGGTGGAATGAAAGTTCCCTTTAACAATGTCACTTAGCATCGTGTTTCTGCAGAACCAAAGAATGGTGTTTGGTGAAATTTACTTGTACTTGTTTCTGAATATTGCAAACATACAAATAAAAATCTATCACATAATGAGAGCGGCAAAGATGCTAACTTTCATTTGTATTTCCTTTGGGCTCTTTTGTAAGTTATGTTTTCTCTAGACTTTTTTTTTTTAATATTAAAATGTATGTGATGATCACTAGCTTGAATAACAGATCTACAGCTCTCAATCTGGAACCTTGATTTTAACATCACATATTACTTAGCTGGAAGAATGAAGCATCTTTACAAAAAAAGAGAAGCTAAAATCGACATTGTGAGCTTAGAAATGACAATAACGTTAGGGCAACTTGTGTGTTATAAATAGTATTAGTCTAGAAGTCTCGAATTATAATCTCAGCTTAGTCACTCTTTGACCTTTGGCAGATCAGAGCAATTATCTAAACCTCAGTCTTCCCATGTGTAAGATGAGGAGTAGACCTAGCTTGATTATTCTTAACCTGAGGTCCATAGAACCCAGGGGTTTGTGAATTTGGATGGAAAAAAAAATACACCTTTCTTTCAACATAATTGATTTTGTCCATAATTTTATATATTTTATTTTATACAAAGAAAGACATTATTCTGGGAAAGGGTCCATAGGTTTTATCAGACTGCCACCAAAGAGGCCATAGATGCCAAAAAAAGTTAAAGAATCACTGGCCTAGAAAACTATAGGGTTATAAAGCTGAAAGACACTGCAGAGATTTAATCAGACCCCAATCATCTCACAGGTGATGAAACCAAAGTCCATTTTTTGCCAAGAGGAGGAGATGTACTTCAGAGGAAAGCACAATCTGCTCTGATCAGATCTGGGCTCAATTTCTACCTCTTAAAACTCCCACTACTATTTATTTATTTATTTTTTTATCAGTGACCTCCAGGGATCTTTTTTCCTTATCTGTAAAAAAAAAAAAAAAAAAATGGGGGGGGGGGAAGTGTTAGCCTAGATGGATTCTAATATTTTTCCCAGATTTAGGTCTACAATTTTATGACCTACAAAGCCAGGTTTGATTCTGTGGCCTAAGGTTCTTCTTTTAACCCCAGAACATTTATTAAGAGTTTACTTTGTACCAGGCACTATGCAAAGTGTTGAGGATACAAAGAAAAGCAAAAAAGTTTCTGCTCTAAAGAAACTCACTATCTAATGGGATAGACAACATGCAAGCAAGTATCCAGGATAAAAAGGAAAGAGAAAGCATCATAATTAAGAGGGAGTGGGAAAGGTGGAATCTTAGCTAGAACTTGAAGGATGCCATTCTGTCAAAAGTACCATTATCTTTTTGCTAATCACAACTCTGAGTTTTCCTCAGTCTCCTGGCTAACCTTCAGCCCACATAGATAGATGACAAAATTTGTTACCTCTTCCTAGATAGCCTCTTTGATGATCACTGTCACTATGTTATACATAGGCAATAAGTCACATCATGCTGTAAAGATTATAGTGGAAAAATAATTCTTTTCACCTATCTAAAATCTGCCACATGTGTTTTCCCATTTGCTTTATTGATTTTTGTTTGCCACTGTTTAACGTAAGGCCCAAATGAGTTTCCTATGTGAGAAGCAAAAAAGGTCACATTTGTCCCAGTTCATGCTTAAAAAAAAAAAAGAGCGAGAATATATGGTTTTTAAAGATATCCAAGGTCACCAACTATCTTTTCTTTGGGTTCTTTCTCTTCCTCAAAACATGAGAACTCAAGGTACCTTGGAGATGTTTCCATCATTCTATTTTTTATGTTACTAATGTTTGACTTCTATCTATAATGTAGCCCCTAATTTTATAAATTGTGTAACTATAACCAAAGTATGCATTATAATAACAACAGCAGAGTTTGCCAAGTGCTTTATAAATACAACTTCATTTTATCCTCTCAATAACTTTACAAGGTAGGCATTATAATTATTCCCATTTTACAAATGAGGAAACTGAGTCTGAATGACTTGTCCAGAGTCACACAAGCTAGTAAATGTCTCAGGCTGGTTTGGAACTCAAATCATTTTAACTCTAGGTGCAGCACTCTACTGTTTTTCCTATCTATGAGTAATTCTAATCTATCTCTCAGCTGCAAGAAATAAACTTTGAACAACTTGCTAATCAGAATGTGGTCCTGTTTGTATCCTGACAGGACTAATTTAATTCTTTTCCTAATGTCATTAACACATTACTAAGAAATCTCACCTGTGGTTTAAACTGGCAGGTTAGTCATCAAAGAACTAACCAATACCTTTGTCGTGTTTTACCTGACAGTGTGGTGTTTGGAAGCAATCATTAAAGCCACTACCTTTTAGAATTCCTCTTTTTCTTCTGAGGACAGCTGAGCTGAAACTTTCTTTCCAAGGTCTTTCCTGACTCTAACCCACCCAGTTATTATTCTTTAAATATTTTGCATGATTTTATAATTCTTCAAATTTATTTGTCTGTGTACATATTGTAACCCCAGAGAATATCAACTCCTCAAGAGCAAAGACAATTTCATTTCTGTCAGGGTCTCGTACATAGCTTTTTGTAAATTCTTGTTGGACTGAAGTGAATAGTACTGGGTGGATTGGGCCAGTAAAGCCCTGATCCATTTACAAAGTGTTCTTATATACGTGATCTCATCTAAATCCCATAATAATCCTATGTAGTCACGTTAGTACAGATTACATCATGACTTTTCTTCCTTCTTCAATCTCTATCACTGGTTTCTTTTCCTCTACTCTTTAAACAAATAAAACACTTTAAAACTTATTTAGGCTTCTCAGAATATTTAAAACAAAAAATAAAAAAATAAACCTCATCTGACCTTGCTATCACTATTCAGCAGCAGCTTGCATCAAAACTTTTAGAAAAGTAGTTTAATCCCTCTTTACCCTTATTTTTTCTTTACTTTCTCACTTAGTCTCTTGTAATATGGCTTACACAAGCCTTGGTCATTGCTCTCTCCGAGGTCATTAAAGACTACCTTACTGCTAATTAAAACTCCCTGGGTTCTAGTAGTTGCTGCCCCCAGTTTCTCAGAATTATTTGACACTTTGCCTCTGGAAAACAGTGCATCAGAATGACCCTGAACTTAACTTCTCCAGTTGAGAGCTCTTTCTGCTTCTGTCACTGGCTTGCTTCTTCAGTGATTGATTGTTTGATTACCAGTCAATTCCAACCCACCTTTTCTACTCCCTATGCCAAAAGTTCATGCCTTTACTACTTCTTGCTTGGTCTACCATAATGCTCTCCCTGCTTCTAATATCTCCTTATCAACAATCTAGCTGTCATTATATTATAAATGATCTTCCATATAGATAAAACTATATATTACTTTACTATTTAAAAAGCTTCAGTGGTTCTGGATAACATTAAATCTTTAAACTCTGCCTCACCATTCAGCTGTAAAGGACTACACCCTTTTCTCATTTTTTTTTTTTTTTTTTTTTTTTTTTTAGTTTTTTTTAGAAGACATAGATCTTCCTGGTTTCAAGCCCAGCACTTGAGATACTATGTTTTTTCTAGGTGGATTTTATTACTAGCCCATTCAATCGTTACTTCCCAGATACAGTTGTTAATAAGCTATTTGGAAGCATGTAAAATAAATAACATTTCTCCTTCTTTGATGGAAAAAGTTATGATTACAAACAATGATGTAAGTGGCTGTTTTATTAAGACTACTATCACTAAGAGATAACAAGTTATCTGTGTATCTGTTTCATCCCTTTGCCACTAAGAAACTCCTGAGGAGGGGATGGTTTTATTTATTTTTTTTCTTGGTATTCTCGATACCCAGGACACAATTCATTTTATATACCAGGCAATTAATGAGTTATTTAATTTATTGAATTCCTTTTATAAAAGCTCAGAAAGATTAAATGATTTCTTTATGGTCATGTAACTCAGAATTCAGGTCTGTCAACTCCTGGTCCAATGCTCTTTCCTTCACACAGCAACCTCCACCTTTTGCCCCATCATTATTACTTTTGTTTGTTCTCTGGTTGTTTCTTGCCTGTATAATTAGTACCTTCTTTCCTGATTCTCTTTCAGCCTCTTTCTACTAAAGTAGACTTTAGTCTACTCCTAAATACCAAAGTAACAATCTGCTTTAACTATTTTTCCTCATTCTCCAAAAACTCTAATCATATGAATTACTCTCTGTATGAGGTTCAGATTTATCCCTGAGAGTCCTACTTAACGGCCTAGCCTTCGACTTAGCTTTTCATTAGCTTGTTTGCCAGTCCCTCCCAACCCTAAAGGATATGATCCACTGTTCCATTTTCCTCTATATTCGAACCTCTGTCCCTGCAACCTTCATCTTAAACAGTACAATCTAAAAATCTACCCATATATTAAGTTAATTCTTTCTCAAGAACAGACTAAACTCACCACTTCACTGAAGTCTCCCTCGATGGGCCTCCTTCTCACAGCTTTCTAACTTCAATTAGCATCCACACACAGATGTTATCCTATGTTTAAATTAATTGGCTGCTTCTTGGTTTGTTGGGACTGGACTATAAAAGTTACAAGGGTAAGAACTGACTTAGTGATATTTCCCATTGGATTCTTCTCAATTAGCATCTCCTAGAGTCTTCTACTCATTAACTATCTCTTACACTCCCAGTAGTCATTTCTCCTTCCTCTGTGCTCTTACTGCTGCCTTAAACACTATCATTCCCTCATTTCTTACAGTTTTTGTGTAGTATGGGTTTTATCATACCAAATCATTCATTCCTTGATGATACTATTTTCATTCTTCCTCTGTAACTTAGTACAGAGCCTTGGACTTAGTAGGTACTCCATCAATTTTCACTTATTCAATATCTACTAGCAAAGTTCATTAAACATTTTCTATTTGTCAACAAATTTTTATGCAACCTCAGGTACACAGGTATATAAAATAACTATACAAACCAAACATTTACTGATAACAAATCATAATTTCACGACTTTCATATCTAGTTATGCGACCCTATATGGGATTGCAACCCACAATTTCAGCTTCAGCTTTGTACTTGAGAGTAGGTGGGACAGGCAGATGGTACATTGAATAGAGTGCTCAGCCTGGAGTTAGGGAGACTCCTCTTCTGAGTTCAAATCTGGACTCACATACTTAGGTCCTAAGCAAGTCACTTAACCCTGGTCACCCCAGTTTCTTCATCTGTAAAATGAGCTGGAGAAGGAAATGGTAAACCATTCCATTATCTTTGCCAAGATAATTCCCCAAAGGAGTTGGATATGCCAGAAAAACACATAGCAATACAACAAAGAGGACAGGCACTAATGCAAAATACAAGGGTTGAGTCCAAAGTAAAACCTCAAGAATCTTATATTCCAATGGGAGAGAAATTGTGTTCCAAGACATAAAAGATTTTTGTTATTTAATCATTTTCAATAATATCTGATGTTTTGCGAGCCCAAATGGGCCTTTTTTTTTTTTTGCCAAAGATCACTAGAGTGATTTATCTTTTCTTTTTGTTTCTTTCTTTCTTGACAAATTGTTTTTAGTTTATTTATTTTTAATACACATTGTTTTATGAATTATGTTGGGAGAGAAAAATCAGAGCAAATGGGAAAAACCATGGGAGAGATAAAACAAAACAAACAAACAAAAAAGAAGTGAACCTATAATGTGTTGATTTACATTCAGTCTCCTTAGTTCTTTCTCTGGTTGCAGATGTTTGCCATTTCTTTCTACTGGTCATTTTACAGATGAGGAACTGAGGCAAACAGGATTAAATGACTTGCTCAGAGTCACGTGGCCAGTAGGTGTCTGAGACCTGACAAGTTGCAACAAGCTTTAAAAGTAGAAAAGATCATTTTATATTTGGTCTCAGAAGTACATGTTTAAATTAATTAGCCTCTTCAATTCTGACAAGTAAGCATAAAGCTTATTCTCATTTAATGCGAAATAGAAAATATACAGCTCATGAGAAGGCAGGGAAAATATAAAACAAAAGGTATTCCTGATGATTGTTAACAGTAGCAAGTTCAACTCAAAATCTTCACTCTTACTGAGGACTGAATAATCATAAGAAATGAATTTGTTTTCTTAAGTATTTCAGGATCTAATTTAACCTACTCCATGATAGATGGAATCAATCTCTCTCTCTCTTTCTCTCTCTCTCTCTCTCTCACACTCACACACACACACACACACACACACACACACACAATCTATTCAGTAGATCTGAAGATTCATGACCAATGAAAGAACAAAAGAAGAATATATTGGTGGTTCAGAAAATTTTGATGTGAGGTTAGGAGTGGAAAGAAGGAACAGAAATCCCACGTAAGTAGCATTAATTGAATTCTTCTAATTCCCAGACTGAAAAGGGATAACTATAAAGTCTTATGCTTGTGTTAGAAAAAGTCTTCTTCCCAGGTATAAGATATGGTTAGACAACACTAAAGAAGACCCGGGCAGTTCAATAATAGCTAACATATATGTGTGTGTGTGTGTGTGTGTGTGTGTGTGTGTGTGTGTAAATGCAGATACACAAATAGTGTTTTAAACTTTGCAAAGTGCTTTATATGTGTTGTATTATTTCATGGATTTTTGGACTGCAAGCTCCAATGTAGGTCAAGAAAGCTATTGTGCTCTTAGGTTATAGTGTCTGGGAATAATAGTGATGGTCTCACTGTTTTTGCCTTGATCCAACCACATTTGGATTACTGTGTTCAATTCTGGGACATTTTATGAAGGGCACTAATAACCTCAAGAATCATTCTAGTTGTCCTTTACTGAAGAGTATCTGTCTACCGGAGAGCAACCAGGAGGATAAAAGGCCTTGAATTCATGCCATACAAAGATGAGTTGAAAGAAATGGAAATACTTGACCTGAAGAAGAGATGACTTCAGAGTCATATGATAAATGTCTTCAAGTACTAGAAGGATTGTTGGAGTGGTAGATGGATAAGACTGAATCTACTTGGTCCCACAGGGAAGGGCCAGAAGCAATGGGTGAAAGTCATAAAGAGCAAATTTGTGGAAAACCTTCCCAACAATTAGAGAAGTGCCAGAGTTGAATGTATCAGGATGTCGTGAGCTCATTGTCTATGGATAAATTCAGTAAGAAACTGGAAGATCATTTATCTCATGTTTTCTCTTATTTCGGTTCTTTTCCAGAATTGGGCTGGACTAGTTGGCTCTACCAGCTCTGTACTTCTAAAATTGTGAGATAATCTGCTTGAACTTAGAAGTCATGGCAGAATCAAAACAAAAGCTAAAGCAAGTTGGGAAAGCTGACAAAATGCAAAAGTGTCAAAACCTGAGATTTCATTGCCTAGCTACTTAATGATCTCTCTCCAAAAAAAACCAAAACAAACAAAAAAAAAAAAAAAAAACCAAAGATGAGGGAATGTGGAATAGGAAAGAAACCCATATTCATTTAATTACAGTGAACTAATCTACTACAAAGATAGAACAATATACACATCATTGTAGATAGAGCACTTGGGGAGACTGGTAACTGAACTTGAAAGCCCAATCAGAAAACAACTGTTTCACACATTTAATCCTAATAATTCTCAAAAGTTTTCCCCCCCTTTTTTGGACAGAGGAACTTTAAAAAGTATGCTGGGATCAATCACAGAAGAAAACCAAAGCACTTAAAAAAATCACCATCTGTCTTTTTTAAACCTTTTTTTTTTTTGGTGATAGGGAGATGGTGTTGAAACGCGCAAATACCATCTGAAAAAACACTTCTACTACACTATTGTATGAAAGTGATTAGTAAATTGGTATAGTCTAATATTCTTCATCACTTCAAGGTCGGCATTTCCAAAGTGATATAGATATCACAAGAAACAGAATAGGATAAACCATTCATCTTTAGAATATTCAGTATTATCTAATTTCAGAAAGTCAGTCAGGAGGAAAGGACTCAAATGTTATTCAAGTAAATTTAAACCACAGCCCACATTTTTTTCTGGGTTCTTAAGGAGAAAGGTCAAACAAGGGAATGGTAGAGAAAATTGGTTTCTATTATTCAAGTATCTTGCCAACTCATCCCCTCTCCCCTGTTTTTTAGATACTTTAATATATCCGAGCAATTCTAGTCTATTTTGTCATGTTAGAGGGCACAGGAGCTGCCTTTTCTCAAGTTCCTTAAAGAAAAAGATCCCCCAATCATTTGGGAGAGCAATTTGAAACTATGCCCAATAGGCATATCATTTGATCCAGCAATGTCACTATTGGGTCCATATCCCAAAGAGATCTTAAAGGAGGAAAAGGGACCCATATGTCAAAAATGTTTGTGTCAGAAATTGGAAACTGAATGGATGTCCATCAGTTGGAGAATGACAGAATAAATTGTGGTATATGAATGTTATGGAATATTATTGTTCTGTAAGAAACAATCAGCAGGAGGATTTCAGAAAGGCCTGGAGAGACTTACATGAACTGATGCTGAGTGAAATGAGCAGAAGCAGGAGATCATTGTACACGGCAATAGCAAGACTATATGATAATCAATTCGGGTGGACATGGCTCTTTTCAACAATGAAGTGATTCAGACTAATTCCAATAGACTTGTGATGGAGAGAGCCATCTGTATCCAGAGAGAGGAATATGGGGACTGAATGTAGATTATAACATAGTATTTTCATCTTTTTGTGGTGTTGTTTGCTTGTTTTTCTTTCATTTTTTTCCCTTTTTGATCTGATTTTACTTGTATAGAGTGATAAATGTAGAAACATGTTTAACCTATTGGATTTAATTTATACCTATATTTAACTTATATTAGATTGTTTGCAGCCTAAGGTGGGGGGGGGAAGGGGAAGGGAAGGAGAAAAATATGGAACATGAGGTTTTGCAAGGATGACTGTTGAAAAAAACTATTTTTGCGTGTATTTTGAAAAATAAAAAGCTACCATTAAAATAAGGGGGAATCCCTTGGAGAGGGGAGAATAATGGAGGTGGGACAGTCAGGAAAAACACTGTGTGAAATTTCCTGCACAGTGGTTCCCTATTACCTGCTATCAAGTTCACACAACTCATGGCTTGGCTTCCTTATCCCCTTACAAAGGGAGGAAGGGAGAGGGTTGGGAAAACCGGGTGAGAGACCTTGAACAAGGCCATTAAGTAGGTTTGCAAGATGAGGCCATGAGAGTCAAGGTTCAAGGCACATTCACCTGACAAGTTGGCTCTCCAGCCGACTCAATGACTCAGTTGATTTCCACATAATCGCTTCTTAAGCTCAATAGCTCTGAGTCCTCTGGGATGGGGGGGTGGGGGTGGGAAGGATGGACACATTACACATTCTTGATGAGCTAGCAAGTTTTACCAAACCTCTGAAAACAAGTGATTTTGCAAAAAAGTAGAGTGACCAAATTCATCTAGTTGGTATGAGGAGGGAAGAGAAGGCTAAGAGCACCAAAAGTCATGCTTGGATCCTGTTCCAATATTTAAAGCCTCAAATTTATTTCTAAGAATCCCAGAGGGAAGACAGGCAATAAAACACAGCATAATATATTTGATGAGAGGCAGTGTAGAGCATTGTTATGATAGAGAGCTATGTTTAATGTCATGTTCGGTTCTTTCCTTTGATATCTATTACCTGTATGATCATGGGTGTCTCAGTCTCCTTATCTAAATAACAGGGATAATAAAACCATTTAGATCTAACCTCACGGGGCTGCTTCAAAGTTTAAGCTAATGGACACAAAGCACTTTGCAAATCTGAGAATGCTCTAATAAACTTCAGTGATTTGTACTCCAAAAGATCTCTAATAATGGCCAAAGAGCAAATTTACTCATTCCAGAAGACATTCAAGGGTCATTGCTTTTTTCTCTTGACTTTTTTCAAGATCCACCCTGTCTTTCAAGTTCATACTCCACAGAATAGGCTTGGCGCCTTTCCATAATTATCACAAGGCACAAAACAGGGTTACTTAGCAGAAGAAAGAAACTCATTTGGATTCGACCACCCCATGGAGAAAATTATCAGGTCCTCCCCTCCGCCAGATGGATGTATGATGGGCTAGACTCAATAATTTGTATTTCTCCTTTTCATAGGCACTCTTTTGTTTAAGTTTGCTACTGCTCTCCAGTTTTACTACTTTACAAATGAGGAAAAAGATTCAGATCATCAACTGAGCAGAAGTCCAATGGTTAATTAAAGAAGCTGTAATGGCAAGGAGCTCCTTTGTCCAAGATCCTTTGGAGGTGTCAGAAAACAGGAGTCACTAAACTATATGTAAAGATCCTTGTGGGCCACATACTGACTTAAAAAAGCACATGTGAATATCATCTAGCTTTAATTATAAATACATACATACATACACACACATATATATGTGTATATATATGTATATATATAAACACAAATGCATGTATATGTATTTATTTTGTTAAATATTTTCCAATTACACTTTAATCTGATTCAGGCATTTCTGGGGAATATTGTATTTTTCATGCACATTTAACAACTCTGAATTAGAAGTGCACAGGTTCTTTTATTCCAGAGAGGAAAGTTAAAATTGTTAACTTTATTTTTTTAATTATCAAGTTTTTTTTTTTTTTCTTCTCTTCACTCTATACCTCTATTCCCCAAAGAACGAAAGAAGAAAAATTTATAAGAAATATTCATAGGTAATCAAAACAAATTCCCATGTTGTCCATACCTTAAAAAAAAAAAAAAAAAAGATATCTGCATGTGTCTATCAATCTTTGTCAGGATAATTTTTTATTTTTTAAGAATTGAATTTACATTTCCAGGTTAGTGAAAATCAAGATGCCATTTTCCCCATCCAAGTCCATGCCCTCCACCCCAAATCCCAGGTTAAGACTTCCTGTAGTACAGGGTGGCTGTAAAAGTTACAGAAAGCTTTCATGAGACCCATGACTTTGAGGAAACAGTTTAAAAGACCCACTTAAAGTAAAGCAAGGCTGAGTGCACACACATAGAGAAGGACAGAAGCCAAATTTAGGTGGAGCAAGAGAATAAGATGGGGAAAGAGGAGGAAATGAAAGATGGTTTTAAGGCAGAGAGAGTAATAATCCCAGAGAGTGAAGCGATCAGGTTTGAACTTGATGTGGGTTTAAGGAAGGAAGCAAATGCGGTCACGGGCAGGGTGAGAAAGCTCCTCTTGGCAGTGACCATCCTGTGGCAGCTGCGAACAGCCTATGGGCATGTCAGCCTATGGGCACGCAACGGGAGCCAGGGCACAAATCACAGAGCCTGAGACTTTGGCCATGACCACAATTAAGTCCATTTTACAAAAGAGGAAACCGAGGCAGTAGAAATGACTTATTTAAGATCACAGAGAATAGTAAGCAGCTGAGCTAAGATAAGAACTCACTGGAGTCTTCTCAATGAATTCAGGGCTATTTCTGCCACATAAGCCAGCCTTAAGATACCAGCTACAGAGAAAAGCAGCCCTTGAATTTGGCAGCAGCAAAAAATAAAAACCAAATGATTAAAACTCAGGTCTCCATCATAGAAGGGTCCCCTCCTTTTACATCCAGCTCCCTGCAGGGCCAACACACAATGGTGAGATAATGAGATCAGGACCTTAGAGCTTAAAGTCTGTTTCAGGATGACAAAGAAATGGCAGAATCACGCTTGTTTGGCTTAAGAAATGCTGTCTCACATTCAAGTGTTTCCACAGAAAGCAGCGGGTTGATTCATGACAAACTGCATGGCTTGGAAGGCACTGGAGGACAAACCTGAGTGGAAGAAAGGCTGCTGGACGAGCAGGTAAATAAGGGAGCAGTTCTTCATTCACACCTGAAGCAGTTTGGATTTGGAACCCAGAGGAGCTGGATTCAAATCAGAACAGCTTTGCCATTTAAGAAGAGCCAATCTTTCTACCACATTTTAATCACTACTGAGCTATCAATTATACCTCAAAGTTTACAAAGCACTCTACAAGTGTTATGTCATTTGATCTTCATAACAATCTTGTGAAGTATGAGCTGTCATTATTCCCATATTACAGGTAAGGAAATTGAGGGTTGAAGGTGGGAATTGAACCCAGGACTTTTGGACATCACCTCCTGTATTATGAGCCCTGCATTATGGTGACTCAATGCATATCAATGTACTGATTGGGAAAGTTCTTTCCTCACCTCTTCAGGACTTCATTTATAAAATGGGATGGTCAGTCAAACATTTATTAAGTACCTACTGTATATAAGGCATTCTGCTAAGGGCTGGAAATAAAAAAAAAAAGACATTTCCTGCCCTCAAGAAGCTCACAATCTAATGTGGGAGACAACATGTAAATAACTTTGTGCAAACAAGATGTATATAGAATAAATAAATAATCAGAAGAGGGAAGATATTAGCATTAAGGATGATTGAGAAAACCTTCTTATAGAAGGCTTATAGAAGATGAGATTTTGACTGGGACTTGAAAGAAACCAGAAACAAAGATAAGGGAGAGAATTCTAGATTTGGGAGACAGCTAGCACAAAGGTCCAAAGTCAGAAGATAGAGGGTCACCTGAAAGGAATAACAGCATGGCCAGTCTCACTATATAGCAGAGTACTGGGTGGGTGATAAGGTATGAGAAGACCGAAAAGGGAGGGGTCCAGGTGATAAAGATTCTGAACACCAAACAGGATTTTATGTTTGATCCAAGAGGAGAAAATTGCCTCTGGAGTTGACTGAATAGGGAGGGCGACACAGTTTTAGTAAAATCAATTTGATAGCAGAGTAAAGAATAAATTGGATTTTTGAGATACGAGGCAGGGAGGCCCATGAAAAAGCTATTGAAATGGTAGTAGCAGTGTCAAAGGTGAGAAAGAAGCAAATACATGAGACACTAAGGCAAAATCTTCAGGACTTGGCAATAGACTAAATATGGGGTTTAAGAGGAATGAGTTGATGACATTTATGCTGCAAGTCTTGATGACGGGGAAGATGGCAAAAACTTCTATAGTAATAGGGAAATCTGAAAGAGGGAAGAGTTTTGAGGAAAAGACAATGAATTCAATTTTGGTATATGTTGAAATGTCTATGGGACATCCAATTTGAACTATCCAATAATCATTTAAGATTTAAGTCTGAAAGTCAGGAGAGAGGTTAGATCTGAGAATGATCAAGCATAGAGGTAACAGTTGAATCCAAGAAAGCAGGTGAGATCACTAAGTGATACAGTAGAGGGAAAAGAAGAGATGGTAAAGTTCAGAGCCTGGGGTCCACCTATCATCAGTGGGAGTGATTTGGATGAAGATCTTACCAAGGAGACTGACAAGGAGAGATCAGATACAGAAAGAGAACCAGGAGAGAAAAATGTTAAGGAAACCTAGGGGGGAGAAAATATCAAGCCATTGTATTTAAAAATGAAAACATCACTGATAGAGAAAACTTCCAGAGGGCAGTTTCAGTTGAATATGAGTTTGGAAGCCAGAATGTAGAGTTAAGAAGAGAGAGGAAAAGAAAGAGAAGCAGTGAGTGTAGATGGCATTCTTAAGGAGTTTAACTATGAAAGGGAAGAGAGGTATGGGACAATAACTACTGAGGGTGAATGGATCAAGTGAGTTTTTTTGAGCATGTGACTGATGGATGTGATTTGAGGGATGAGGGAATGACTGAAAATAAGTGAGAGAGTAGGGGATTACAAAAGAAATAATCTTCTGGAGAGGATAAAATGAGATAACTTAAGCTTGTGGAGGGAATTGCCTTAGGCAATTCATGCAAGAAAGATAAAGGAGGATGATCTCCAAGGTCAAAAATCCAACTACAACTGCCCAGGGCAAGTAATAAAAAAAAAGAAATCCTTCATTCATAGCTAGTCCATAAGCTTTAAAAGTCTTCGTTGGTAAAATGAGACCTGGTTCACCCCCCACAAGAGAAGAAAGAGTTAGATCACAGGATTGCCTCTTAAGAGTTATATAAGAAGTATTCTATCTGGAGTTCAGGTACATGAGAGAAAGAAAAGTGCCTTTGTGTTCATAATAGTTTAAACTAACAAATGTCCTTTGATATAGAAAACTAGTCTGAAAGCCACTTCCACATAAACTTCTCCCTGGCAAAGATATGGAAGACAATTCTTAAACAGCTGCAATAGGAAGGGGAAGTTGGGTAGGGAGATTCTGCACAGGTTGGAACCTGACAGGGGTGGGTGGGGGCAGCACGGGGAGGCAGAAGGACAAGGAAGAATAGGTTTGGAAGCCTGGGAAAGTTCCACACCATGAATCCTCCTGTAATTCTTTCCAACAGGAAAGAATTTTCATCATAGGGACTTTTCACAACTGCCCCAGGCTCTTATTGGAACACTTAGAGAATATAGTCTATTACTCATAGTTAGAGAATTTTAGATTCAAGAATCCCCTCTATAGTATCCCAAAGTCAGTTAAAAAAAAAAAAAAAAAAAAAAGGACGTGGTTTTTAGAGTAGGAGGATTTGAATTTCAATCCTGGCTTTGCTACATACTATTTGTATGACTTTAAGCAACTCACTTCATATCTTTGTAACTAAATTTCCTCATGACGAGATTGGCTTGAAATCAGGAGTTCCTAATCTGGGGATCATGGACACCCAAGAGATTCAAAAACTCGAAAGGAAATTTTACATCTTTATTTTCACTAGCCTCTAACTGAAATTTAGCATTTCTTTCATTTATGAAAAAATATTTCTGACATGGGGTCCATAGACCTCACCAGACTTCCAAAGTCCAAAGAAGATAAAGAACTCCTGTTCTAAACTTTATGAACCTATAAGGGATCAGCCTATCTCTGCCTGAGCAGAGATTATTCCCAAATAAGGGAACTCGTGCATCTGTCTCCTCAGTGTGCACCAAAATTTGCCTCTGTAGAACTTTTACCTCATGGGTCCTATGTCTGTTCTCTGGAATTACCCAGACAAAGCCTATCCCTTTCAGATATTTGAAGGCAAACGTGATTGTTCCCCAGAGCCTTCTTTTCTCCAGTATTAATGGTCACAGTTCCTCCAACCATTCCTCGGTGAATATGGTTCTAGGTTGCATTCATATTCTAGTCAAATTCTTGTGGATATGTTCAAGTTGTTTTGATATTCCTCTGAAAATGGGGCTAGAATTGAACACAGAATTCCAGGTGTGATCTGACTGGTTCAAGACAAATGTAACAATTAATTTTCATGTTCTAGATATCCTACCTCAAGAGGCAGATAGAGAGCTAGCCACAGAATTAGGAAGACCTGAGGTCAAATCCCAAAATGCTCACTTTTTCTCCATCTCTGTCTGTCTACCTCTGTTACACACACACGATATAAGATTCTGAGCAAGTCACTTAAACTTGCTGGTAGAAGCTAAGCCTCTCACATGCAAGGTGAATGACAATCAGTATCAGCAGTGGAATTTTCTGAATCAATAAAATTATAGGTCATGAAAAATACCAAATCGTCCGAAAAGATTACAATGTCCTTTTAAAGCATTTCCTCTTACCTGTACATATGATATTGATTTTTTTTTTTATCATTTAAGTTTGGTATTTAAACTTTATCCCTATTAACTTTCACCTCCTTCAACAGTTATAGCCTGCAACTCTTTCTATGCTGGTTCTGACATCAAAAGTATTCTCCATTAACTCTGTGTCTAACACAAATTTCATAAGAACATCATCTATTTCTTAAAACAGATTACTGATAAAGACATTAAAATGGACAGGGGCTGAGACCATCCTGTTGCAAGTCACTTAATGACATACCTTATAGAACAAGATGAATCTGTAAATCAACATCATGGTAGCATATTCTAAATTTTCAAATTCCTTGCATCAACAATATATGGGTTGTCATACCATATTTAAAATACCAAAGGATTTCATGGCCAAAATAGATAAGATAATGCTTTCTTAAGTCATATTTCAGAAACCCAACACTCATTCTTGAGTGTACTTTCACTTCTTCCTTCCTCTAAATGTCCCAATTTGGACTTAGAAGAAGACTATTTATGTCCCAATAGCCTTCAGTTTTTTCTCATGGATTTCACAGACTCTGGAGATAAGTTTCCCCTCTTCTTCTGGTGGTAGCATTTGTGCCCAGGAATCAAGAAGAATGGAGCAGTGATAGTGTTTCCTAAGTTTAGGTTGGTTTTTCAATCCTATTCTGGATGTGTACTCGGGGCAGGTTGTTCTGGTTATGACAAATATGTGTTAACTTGGTGACCCTCAAGAGCATCATCAAAATCATAAATCTCAGGGTCCAAAGGATATTATTCAGTCTAATCTACATCTGAAAAGGAATGTTCCCTATAATCTTCTTGATATAGTTTATAAGGAACAGGGACAATGGTTATCCAGACTTTATTTGAAGATGCTCATTGAGGGGAACTTAATTCCCCCAGTAATAAGATCATTTAGAGGTTGTTGTTCTTAGTCATTTCAATTGTGTCCTTCTTTGTGACTTTGTCTAAGGTTTTCTTGGTAGAGACACTGGAGTGGTTTACCATTCCTTCTTCATTGCCACTTCTTCCTCCAGATGAGGAAACTGTGGCAAACAAAATTAAGTGACATGTTCAGTGTCACAAAACTAGTATGTGTCTAAGGGTAAATTTGAACTCAGGAAGAGGAATCTTTTTGACTCAAAGTCAGGAGTTCTATCCACTGAGTTGTCTATTTGCTTCCTACCAATCTTAATTCTTTAGTGCTCCAAGTTCTATTATGCAAGTCAAATAGGCTAAATGCAATTCCTTTTCCATATAACAGCTTCCTTCAAATCCCAGCACTTGCATTCTAGATCTCCATGCAAAATATTCCCAATTCCTTTAATCAATCTATTTGAAGGCTTGGTTTTGAGCCCTCTCACTACCTTGGTCATCCTTCTGTAGATGTGCTTCTTATTTATATCCTTTCTAAAGTCCAGCACTCAGCTCTGGATAAATGCTCTGGATACTCTGATGCTCCAGTCAGCTTAAGAACTCTGATATTAAAACTAATTATTACACCATTCCTCTGTTTATTTCCCATTGATCCATGGTAAAATGAATTTAAAATCCTGAGCATCAGACCAACAACTTGAATGCTTCAATATTCAAGGAGATCATTAAATTAATAAATTTTTTAAGTTCTTTGCTTCTTTATTTCCCTGCTGCCTGACTGTAGGTCATTTCACTACTCGATAGTCTCTCAAAAACCAGATGGCAAGCAGAGGCAGGAGGTGAGACCTCTAGCTAGACAAATATACTGATTAACAACTCTGGTAAAAATGCTTGCTGGTGTTAGAAGATAAAATCAGTGGCTAAAAACATATTTAGTTTATCTTTGTTCTGCTCCCATCAGCATAGATAATTAAGAGCTGACTACAGTTCACAGGAACACTGCCTTCTGGGTGTTAAAACATTGGAGTTTTACATAAATTGAATAACTTTTTGGCTCTCGATGGTTCTATCTTCCCGAGTCTCTCACAAGCACAAAATTTGGCTTTTCAGTCTATTCTCAGGAGACGTTTGACAGATAATTGGTATGGATGCTCAAAATGTAATGTAACCATAGGCTTTGCTGATCAGAATACAGCATCCAGGATACTGGTCAACACAGATCTGGGATATTCAGTTCTGAGAGACACAATTTAAAAGGGATGTCAATGATGTGCTTGGTGTATCCCTGGAGTAGGACTCCAAGGATGGTGAAGAAGCTAAATGCATGATGTATAAGAAAGAGTCAAATGAACTAGAGATATTGAATCTGGAAAAAAGGAGAGGGCAGGGGATGTTAAGTACTTTCAAATACCTGAAATGATCTTTGTGCTGTCAAACAGAGGAGCCAAACTGTTGAACTTTGAAGAGAAAAACTAGGATTACTGGGTGCAAATTGTTCAGCTGAATTCAGGAATAATGCTTTCTAATAAGAAGAATTGTTCAATCTTATCTCATAAAGTTCCTGACACCATCAGGAGTCCTCCAACACAGGCTGATGTTCTTGTACTCGCTAGGAGCCAGATGAGATGAAACTGGATGGACTTCCACCTCTAAGATTTTACTCAAAATGATTTAGCTTTAAGAAAGCTCATTGTGCAATTACATTTGATTGTCCCAGAGTTTGTTCTCTAACATAGTTCATTTTCTAGTATTGTTGTTCTTCAAGTAGTTTAGTTTATATACCTAAGAAGTCTGTAAGGCTATAGTTCATAAGTACATTTTCCCCCTAAAAGATCAGTTATTTTAAAATAATAAATACTTGCAAACCCAACCTGCCATGATCCAGATTATAAATCCATTCTTCCTTATTAATTTTTTCTGTCCTCATTCTCTAGAGTCCTTTGTATTATCTGATATTATTGACCACCTTCTTTGATAAACTGTTTTCCATCTGGTCCCAATTCTTCAGGAAATCTAGATCTCTTCCCTGCCAAACTCTTTCAAGAGCTTTGGTGGGTATTTTGGTATTCTTCATCTGGATATCTGCTAGCATTCTAAACTTAATATACAAGACACAACTTCATTAGGCCTTAGTTTCCTCATCTGGAAAATGAGGAAGAATTGGACAAAATGATCTCTAAGATATCTTCTAGTCAATCTCAGTCATTAAACAATAACACTAATCATGTGCTAAGCAGCAGAATTATGATCCTATAATTCCATATCCCAAACTGAATTATTAATTGAATGGACCTCTTCTTTGCATTTATTCCTCACTCCCCTGTATCACAGCTATTTGTATACATGCTGGTTTTACCTTTTTCCTACGCCAACATTAGATGGCAAATTCTTTGAGAATAAATTATCTGTCTTTGCCTACCCAAAATCAGAATAAGTGCTAACTGAATTGGTGTAAGGGAAGGAATACAGAACTACAAGTCAGAAGACTTGATGATTCTTTTACCACCTAATTATATAATCCTGAATAAGTCACGACCCTCTCTCTCATTTCCATTTCTGAATTTGTGTACTGCTTGTCCTATGAATATGACAAATAAAATAGTAGATAAAAGAGTAGAAAGGCAGTATGGTGTACTATGAAAAAGAATGTGCACCTGAATTCAGATCTTTCCTTGAAGACACCTATTGGATTTATGATCATGGGCAGGTCACTTAACTTCTCAGCACTCTAAGATTTTGAGTAGAGCAGATGTTGAAGTGCTTGAGTAGGGAGAGTTTCCACTCCAAGAATTATCAACACCAATGAAGTCACAGGTGCAAAAAAGAAAAACAATTTGAAATAGTTGAAATATTTTGAAATGCTTTGAAATATTTCACAAGGATGGAGGATGTGATACAGAATACTTCTATGTATGATGGATCTGATTCTACCCAATTAACAAGAAGTAATTTTTAAAAGAGAAAAAAAGGAATATTTCTTTTTAGACTCTGTGACAGAGAAATCACTTGTTGGAAACAAGAGGAAAGGAATAAGAGATGAAAGATAAGCCCCTGCCTGGTACTGATGGGAGGATGATAATTTCTGGAATGGTACCAGCAATCTTGTTTTTTCCACAGCAGAGGTGTCTAAAAAGAATTGGATTGGGTTTATATAGGTTGTATATGTATATGGATGGATATGTATATGTAAGTATGTATATACACACAGACTCAGATATATGTCTATGTTTTCTTTAATTGTACTAATGCTTCCAAACCTCATCCAGTTTTCTTGTCAGAGATATTGGCGTGGTTGGCTATTTCCTTTTGCTCATTTTATAGACGAAGACTAACAGGCTAATTGACCTGACCAAGGGAAAAAGTAGAAAGAATACGGGCTGTGGAGCCAAAGGACCTGCATTCACCTCCAGCTCCTGCCACTTCTAATTCTATGATGTTCTGCAAGTTCATTTTGCCCTTCTAGAGTTAATTAAAAATTAATAGTGAAATGAGGAGGTTGGATGGACTAGATGACTTCTGAGGGCCCGGAATTCCAAAGCACGATCTATGAAACCAAAAGGATAATCATTAGACTTGGAAGAATATAAGAAGTCAAGAAAAGTCATTAAGAAAAAACTGAAATCAAATCCACTGGGTTGCAATGGCAAGAGAAAGGATGCCTGCCCTGAGTGAACTCCACTGCTGATCACTAAAAGGACATTGCTGCTAGGATGTCTACCATCTTTGAGTAATTGTGACTGAGGTGTCTTTGGACTAGAGAAGGACTGATGTTTCGTTTTTAGGCAAAAAAATTAAAAAAATATCAAACTCTAGGCCAGATGGGTTGCTTCTAGTGATAACTGACCCCCTCTAAGCCCAAGGTCTGTCTGTCAGTTATTCCAGGGAAACAGATAAAGTAGCATCCCAGGGTTATACTAAGTTCTGACCCAACAGCAAGGTGTTTGTGTTTTTTCTGACATATGTAGGATGATATGAGTAGGATATTACATATTTTCTTATATATATAAAGTGGGAAAAGAAAAAAAAAAACCTGGTTTAGACCTAAAGATTTTCTGAGATAATGCTGGAATGAGCTAATAAAAAATGTTTAGCCTCTCCAGGCCTAGATACCTACAACTGTAGAATAACTACTGTTTACTTCCTTTCCCATTCAAAAAAGAGAGGCTTTTACCATGCTTTAATGAAGCATTTGAAAATGCTCAGGGGAACAAAATACTTCTATGAAGGAATCATCTCTTGCATTTAAGAGCCCAACAATTTAAAATGAAATATATGGGAAAAAAATCATTTCCCATATCAAAGGTACTGATACCATTACAAGGGATGCCAAAACTTAACTATAGTTTTTTTTATATATATGGAGAGAGAGAGAAAGAGAGAAAGAAAAGAGAAAGAGAGAGAGAGTGAGAGTGAAAGAGTGAGAGAGTGAGAGAAAGAGAGAGAGTGAGAGAGAAAAAGAGAGAGAGAGAGAGAGAGAGAATGAATTCTAAGTGCTCCCAAAGACCCCATAAGAGTCAGAAGTAAAACTTTCTGGGGAATCTGGAGTAAAAAAGGCATTGGGATAGCAAAGATTATCTGATTTTTTCAGAATCCCAAATTCTTCACATAGGTATATGTGTTCTGTAGTCTTAGAAGACAGACTAAAAGAGTGATTATTTCAATATCAGGCAAGCCTTGATGCTCCAATGATCCCACATCTATCCCCAAAGTTTACCTAGCATGAGATTTGTACCATGATGTGGAAAAACTCCTTAAGTACCCACGCAGTTCCGACATTCATGGAAATAGGGC
The DNA here is from genome assembly GCF_016432865.1 of Antechinus flavipes. NCBI lineage: Eukaryota > Metazoa > Chordata > Mammalia > Dasyuromorphia > Dasyuridae > Antechinus > Antechinus flavipes. Next base: position 42,940,699 of record NC_067398.1, on the reverse strand, counting down.
CAGATGCTCAAATGTACTCATTTCCCACAGCACACCACAGGCAGCCAGTTGGGAAAAGGAAACAAGTCTCTGGTGCAGCTATTATCAGGTCCATGTACTAAGACTGGTTTAGTAGTTACCTTATAGCCAGACTATATTTTGTTTCATAATCAAGTTAACTATAAAACCCAAAGAAAAATAATTATGCTCTTTCACCCTCAAAGCGAGGAGATTAGTGTCTCAAGTAGGAAAGTCAGGAAAAACAAGCAACAAGAGAAGTCTTTGGATCCCGTGAAAAAGCACCACTTCTCTGAAATAAGACCCGAGGCCCTTTCAAACTCAATTAAATAGGTTTCTGGGGCCAGAGCCAAAGTTTGCGCCTGAACTTATTAGTTCTTAGGGCACAGAAGGTCATTTAAGCCATTTCAAATCTACTGGTTTAGCATCCTTGTGCCGATGATCTAAAGGACCGTCTGTTCAGCTCCGTGCAGAGGCTCAGAAGGGAATCTGAGAGCCAAGTGGGTGAAGATGCGTGGGGTGGAACTACCCAGTGCCCACTTGTGGGAGGTACATATCTAGGTAAAACAGTGAACTTGCATAGCTATTAGAGCAGTGGTTCTCAAAGTATGGTCTAGAGAATCCTGGGGATTTCTGAAACCCTTTTAGAGGGTCTATACATTAAAAAATAGTTTTTATTTCCAATATGGTAAATGTCTATAAATATAAACCAGAAAAACAAAAACACTTTGGAGAGATCCTCAATAATTTTTAATAGGATAAAGATACTGAAAACAAAAGTTTGAGAACCACTATAATAACTAGAGACTAAATCTGAATTTAGGTCCTCTTGATTAGATCCAGAGTTCTATATAGAATTGGAGATAATTGAACTAATCTCACAGGGTTGTAAGGCAGAAAATGGTTTCTGAGGTATTACATAAATATTAGTTATAATTATATTTGTTGGTTAGTTAGTTCAGCCTCTCTCTTATTCAGTCTGATAGGTTTTAAACCACTTTACCGAGATAATTTGTACAGTTATCAGGAGAAACTTAATGGTGAAGAGGGGACAATTTTGAAACATATCTTTTAAGAATAACATGGTATAGTAGGTAGAGAGTAGCCTCTGAGTACAAAAACGTGAGTTTGAGTCTCAACTCTGATGGACACAAGCTGGGCTACACGTCACTTTTTATTGAACAGACAACTTTTGAGGACTGTAAAGGTGATACAGGGGATCCTGCCAGGTCTAGAAGCAGGAAGATCCAAGTTCAGATCTGGCCTCAGACACTTACTAGCTGTGTGACCCTGGTCAAGTCACTTAACCATGTTTGCCTCAGTTTCCTCATCTGTAAAATGAGCTGGAAAAGGAAACTGCGCCAGTATCTCTGACAAGAAACCCTGAATGAGATCTTGAAGCGTTAGATACAATTAAACAAAACATAGACATTTATCTGAGCTTCTCTGTGTGTGTGTGTGTGTGTGTGTGTGTGTGTGTGTATACTTACATGCATCTATCCACCCACATATACAACCTATACAATTCTTCCAAGACGCCTCTGCTGTGGAGAGAACAAGACTGCTGGTACCGTTCCAGAAATCTTTCCCGAGTAGGAGGGATGCAGGTGAGCCCTTCTGATGCAGGCTCCTTGGAATTTTCACTGATGGAATTACTATTTCCAGTTACTGTGAACTTGATCAGAAAGTGCTGATATATATATATATATATATATATATATATACACATATATATATATATGCTGATAGACAGAGGGCGTGTCTATATACACACACTTTAATATGTGTATGTGTATGTAAATAGTGCATGTATATAAATGGAGGGACATAACGATAATAATAACAGCTGATGTTTTTATAGGACTGACTATGTGTCAGGCCTGTGTGAAAGCACTTTACCATTATTATTTCATTAGACCTTTACTCTGGGAGTAGGTTCTATTATTGTCCATTTTACAGTTAAAGAGACTGAGGTTGAAAGAGCTTAAGTGACTAGAGACTAAATCTGAACTTGGGCCCTCTTGATTAGATCCAGAGTTGTATAGACAACACCATCTGTGTGGGGGTGGAGGGAGGGAAGGAAGAGAAGGTGAGATAATGGAAGGAGGAGGAGGGGCTGGGAGGAAGCCTTATCTTGGAACAGTGATTAGAGAAAAAGACCTGAAGCCGGGCCCTGGATTCGAGAACTGCCCCTGGGATCCAAGGTCACGTGGCTACATGCTGGCTCTACGGGGGCTGAATCTCTCAGTGCATTGGGCAAGTCTCTAGGAATGAGTCACCGAGAAGATGCTGACCTGTATGTGGGAGAGTTTCCTCATCTTGTGAATTTTCTGTGAATGAAGTCACAAGTCGGTTTGTATACGTGTATGTATAGACACGTGTGTGTGTGTGTGTGTGTGTGTGTGTAGACAGAGAGAGACAGACAGAAACAGAGACAGACCAAAGCAGACAGAGAGAATGAGAGACAGAAAGAGACAGAAACAGAGAGACACAAGCAGAGATAGAGAGCCAGACAAAGAGAGAGCTGTTAAGACACACACACACACACACACACACACACACACACACACACCCCACAAACATTTATTAAGCACTGAGTATCTAAGCCAGATACTGTGCTAAGCACTAGGAAATAAAGGCAAAAGGCAATCTCTGCTCTCAAGGTAGAAATAATAACTTTTTTTTAATTAATAAACTTTTTTTTAAAGAAATGATAACTTTAAAAAAGTGTCTTAAGGGATTCCTTAGGTCACTTTCAGGTATCATCATCATTCCCACAATCCAGGTGAGGAATCGAGGTTGAGCAGGGGTAGGTAACTTGCCCATAGATGCTCAGGGGCCAGGGCAGCCTCTTGAGCTCTTCCCGCTGCCCCCTTGCCCCTCGCGGGGGTAGCCCTGTCTCTGGGGGAAGGCTCAAGTTGCTGCCAAGTGGGAAACCAGGCCTGTGAGCCGGGGGAGCTGCCCTGGGCTTCTCGTTTTCCCCAGGCTTATCGGACTCTGCTCGCATGTCTTGGTCTGTGTGATTCTTGTAGGCGGCAGGTCACCCTGGGGGCCGGGGACACATGAATCCAGCCAGTTAGCTGGGCCCTCGCCCTGACTCTCCATGCATTGTTAACTAAGAAACAGGCAAACTGATCATTTTGCTTCCCATCCAACAGCTTGGCTTCTCTTCCCAGACTGGCTAATTACAGGCTCCTGGCTTCATCATTTGTAGACATGTGTGGAGAGCAGGCTAATAAAAACAGATTTCACAAAAAAAAAAAAAAAAGAAAGAAAGAAAGAAAGAAAGAAAGAAAGAAAAAGAAAAAAAGTCTGGGAGGTCAGCTGAAGCCAATTCTACTTCATGGGTGACAGAAAAGAAAAAGGAGATTTTTTTTAGCCTGAATCCAAAGGGAGGGAGAGATCTGGTATGAGGAACTGTGATAACTCTGGGAACCACACCCCTCTCAGCTTCTTGGACAGCTGGATAAAAAGTTTATAACCTCTTTCCTCTGGGACTTGGTGGAAACATCAAGAACTCGCCCGTTACTTTGAAAAGAGCAAAAAGAAAATGTGAGCTTTGGTCTGGATGTTCCTCTGTAGAAAGCTGCATGAGATAATGTCCACTGGAAAAGGCCAGCTCTGGACGCTTCCTTTTCTTTAATATGGGAGAATCCCCCACCCTGATCCAGAACCACGGTACCGGCAGCTAGCTCCTAATCAGAAAATATTCTCAGCCACGGAGTTGACAACGTTGGAATGTTTCCAAAGGGAAAGTCCCTTAGCCCTTCAGAGGGGGAAAAAGATTACATACTGGGTCTGGAATCTGGGGAAATTTTACCCAGATGTCTCCACTAGAAGTTAATAAGGGGAAGTCAGTGGGCTTTGCCTTTGATTATTCCAACAGGCTACTGCTATTAACTAGCGCTCAATTCTGGGCAAGCTTGCCTTTTTTTTTTTTTAAAGTTCTCTCTAGACTTACTTATTATTAGCCTTCCCCACAGTTTGACTCCAAGAACATTTCATTACTAACTCTACCTATCCTTTTAAAATGTGGTGAGAACAGGACTGTTGGCGCCATCCCAGAGATCTCTGTGGCAACCACCCAAGCAGCAGAGATGCAGGTGAGCCCATCTCATTCCCCATTGTGGATTCCATCCACTAGTCACTCTGGGGCCACCTGTGTGACTTTCCCCTCCACCCCCCACCCTTAATCCACAAACCTTTGGGGAGTACCCGGGAGTCCCATTTCAGCTCTGGAATTACCCCCATGGGTCAATTATGTTTGATCTATTCATTGCTTCCACTAAGAAGCCTCAGGATCTGGAGATTATATAGGATGATTATCAATACAGGAGGCCTATTACAATAAGCAGCTGATATTATCTGCCGTTAAGAGAGATCCTAAGGGAAAGAAAAAAGAAAAAAAAAAGACAAAAGGACATTCCTAACACAGCTAGAATCATACATCGTGTTTTGTGAAAAGTTTAAAAAAAATAGAGATATTTTGGTTGGGAGCTAAATGGTTTTAATTCTGGACAGACTACATCTCTTCCATAATGATGAATTAGTGGGATCGTTCTAGGGAAAGGCTGGGTTTTCAGAGCATCGCCAGGGGTGGCGGGGGATGGGGGGGGGGGGGGGGGAGACTGTCCCGAGGTCATAATTCCAGGCCGGGATGGGAAGGAACAAACATTTGGCTTCCCTGAGCCAATCCAAGAGCTAGGAGGAGGTGTGAGAAAGAAGGAAGTTTACAGACTCCAAAAAAGGGGGGGGGGGGGTGAGGGGGAAGGGAGAGCCAAAGGGAGGGACGGAAGAAGGGAGAAAAGGAAAAAAAAAAAAAAACCAAGTGAGATCTTTGAGAGACAGGGGAATTAAAGGAAACCATAGCAACCAGCCAGTCCACCTACCCCCCAGCACCCACCCACAGGCAGATTCATTGCTGACGCACTTCAGAAGGAGCTGGCTCTTACCAGCTCAGGAAGGTGAGCAAACTGAGAGCTCATTAAATTCCCTTCTCAGCTACTCCTGTATGCCTGCAGCTAGTGAGCAAGGAGGATATAAATAGATGTTATATAACATCTCTTTGTTGATTCCTGTGCTTACAGAAAAGAAAAAATGCGCCATGACCCTGTTTCTCGTGAATAGCCGGCCTCTGCCTGCCTGTTGATGACTTTCAGACAGTTAGGGATCATCTTAAAAGTTTAAACAGCAGGCTCTAGATTTCCGAGTTAAGGGCACCGAGGGCACGTGGCCAGGCTCCGAGCTCCCAGGTGCCAGTCTCCCTCCCTTTCTGGGGCAAAGCCACAGCCGGGACCCGCTGGCTGCTTGGAAGACATTGGTGGAGGTCGGCAAGTCGGCTGCTGATCTCTCTTAATGGCAACTGGATCGGCGACGGCACCGTTCGATAGAAAAAGGGGGGGATTCGGAATAATGCCGCCTTATGCCTTTGGAAAGATTATTCAAAGAAATCTGCTCAAAGGCACCGTGGAACGGCTGAAAAGAGCCCCGAATTTGGGGTTGGATAAGCTGGATTCAGATCCGGCCTCTGACTTTCCCTATTGTGACTATGGCCAAGTGTCTTTCATCTCTTCTAGACTCGGTTTCCTCATTTGTAAAATGAGTGGATCAGACTAGATGGCTTCCAAGGTCTCATCCTGCTTTAAGTCTCTGACTGTTATAAAATTTAAAATTAATATCCTGCACAGATATTTAAACAGACACAGTAATTACTCAACATCTGTTTTGTGGTTATTCAGTCATTTTAGTTATTGCCAACTCTTCATCATCCTATTTGGGGTCTTCTTGTCAAAGATACCAGAGTGGTTTGCCAGTTCCTTTCCCAGCTCATTTTACAGATCAGGAAACTGAGGCAGTTGGGATTAAATGACTTGATCAGGGTTTCACAACTAGTAAATTTCTGTCTGGGGCCACATTTGAATTTGTTTTCCTGACTCCAGAACCAGCATCTCTAGTATACAATTAGAAAGGGGCTTAAAAAAAAAAAACAACCACCACCTTTAGAATACTCTATTACCCACTCAAACCCTGTAAGGCTGATAGTACAAGTATTATTCCTACTGTATAGAGGAGGAAACGGATGCTCCGAGGGGCCCCCGGATTTGCCCAAGGCCCACACATCCAGTTAGTGGCAGAAACAAGGATTTCTGACTTCAAAGCTAAGGTTCATTCCATTTGATTTCATTGCTTCTTTAGGAGCACTCGGTTATTCTTAATTTTTATAGCTAAGGATGTCAGGTCGATAAGCATTTATTAATCACCTTCTATGTGCCAGACACCAAGATAAATGCTGAGAATTCAAAGAAAGGCGAAAGAAGTCCAGTGGAATTAAGGAAACTCCTCCAAGGACCATGTGTCACACCCACGGCACAGAAGAAATTACAGGCCATATTCTGAGCCTGATCCAAGCTCCGTCCTCCCTGGAACAATGGAAAGGATTTCCTCCCTTCCCAGACTCTCTGGCCTTGGGACAGATTGGGGGGAGGCGGCATGTGCTGGGTTACAGGAATGACTACTAAGCACTTTCGCCACCCTCGTTTCATGATTAACCTGTACGTGCTGAGTGGCTTGTAAACTACAATGGCTTACGGATCCTCTGGCAACATATTTATCCCATGAATCCCAGGGAATGCTCCCTTTTGGGAGATGTTATCAGCGCAAGAGACTCCACGGCTTTAGTTCTGACAAGCCCCAGAAAGCAGCAGCCCCTCCTGAACGGCCCCCGGTGCCCACCAGGGATGCCGCAGATGGCACGCCTGCTTTTTGTGTGGAAGAGATTAAATCAGAGGAGGGCGCTTGGTGGGTCACTCTCCTGACTTCTTCATGCAAGACAACAGAAATGCAGACCCATCTCATCCTCAAAACTCGGAACCACAGAATCTCGTTGTTCGGGGAAGGGCCTCTAAAGGCCAACCCAGACCTGAAAAACAGTCCTCACGGCGGAGCATCTGCCAGTCATCTGGCCTCTGAGGGGAGCCCGCTCCACTCGGAGACAGTCCCAGGCCCCAGACTGAGACCTCTCTTCACTGCTTCGGGTCCCTAATTTCCTTCAAGGCCCAGCTTCCAGGGCCCATTCCACAAGAAGCCTTTCCTGAGCCCTTGGCTGCTGGGGTGGTTGTCTCTAAGCCCCAATCACCTCCTCTGCACTTTGAAAATCCCCTACTATGTACATGTCATTCCATGTTAGACTAAGAGTTCCTCAAGGATAGGAAATGTTTCACCTTAGTCCATCACCACCTTTGGCAAACAGTAAGAGCTTAATAAATGCTGGATATTTGATGATGAAGATTGTCCTGAAAGGAAGCCTCTTTTTATCTTCTACTTTCTGCCCTCTGGATCTCCTTTGTAGACATCCCATTACTAGAGACCTGAATGCTTCAGTTATCAAAATAGATGAGGTCTTTCTGTAGAGTGAAAGCTTCTCAAGTACAAACTTTCATTTTTGTCTTTGTATAATTTGTATAATTGGCACACAGTAGGCACTTAATAAATGTTTGTTGACTCATCCTCTTTCTTTGAGGTTTCACAAAATCATGGCATGTTACAGATAGAAAGAACCTTAGAGATGACAATTCAAGACCTCCATTTTATACAAGAGGAATCCTGATAATATCAAGTGACTTACATACGATCATACAGCCAGAGCTGAAACTATGGAACTATAGTCTTGTATCTAAACTTCAGAGGCTGGTTCTTTTTATTCCTTTCACTTTCTAGTCTCTAAAGTCTGAATTTCTTTCCTCAGAAAGTGAGAACTATTTTCTATAACTCTGAAGAGTGAGGATCTAGTAGGAGTTAATAATTCCCTATGTCCCAATGCAACCATGTTGCCAGGTAACAAATGTAGAAATATACTCAGAAAACCGTATGTGAAAATATACAACCTCCGCTCCCTAGCTGATGACTGAGGGAGTGTTGAAACATCATGTTCTCTTAACACTTGGACTTTGAGTGTGAAAATAAAATTAAACTGGATACTTCCTCTTGTAAATAGAAGACATACATACAACTGGCCCAACAATCGACTAACTGGAATTCATAGCAGGGTTCCCAGATATCTGGGGGCAAAGGCGGGCCAAACCTTTCCTCTTTTCAGCCATAGCTTCAAGGATCCCAAACAAAATTCTAAAAATGAGATGGTTCCTGAGGAAAACAATGTTTAGGAATCTCAGGACAGAGGTGTAAAGTTGTTTACTATCGGCTTTACAGACTCATGGAAGACCACGATATCATCTTATCTGAAATGAGCAGATAGAAGTATTATTTTTTTAAAAATTATATTTATATAATGCTCTAAAGCAAGGGTGTCAAACTCACTATATGGGCAGAACCATATTAAACTGTAATTGGGAAATGTTTAACAAAATAAATAGAAACACCAAACGACAGAGCCAATGCTGTGAATTTTGTGATTTTCTCAGTCAATATAAGGCTTCCCTATTTTCATCTGACAGCACTGCTTTAAGGTTTGCAAAGTACTGAACATATGCTATTTCATTTAAGCCTCAAGAATAACTCTAGGAGGAAGGTACTATTATTATCCCCATTTTACAGATGGGGAAACTGGACACATTAAGTCAAGGGACTTGCCCAGGGTGACATAATGACTAAGTGTTTGGGGTATTTTCTTTTATTATAAGGATCTGTGATAGGGGCACTATTGATGGTAAGAAGTTTTCTTTCTTCTGAAGGGAAGGTCTGTTTGTATGACTGGGGGGGAACTCCCTCCCCCAAATAGATGAATATGGAAAGGACTTTGAAAATTTAAAATTGTTATGGAAATATTAGTTGTTACAACTAATGGAGAAGCAGTGTGATAGAGTGGATAGATTATAAGGCTTGGACCATGAAACTCTGCCTGTAAGACTATGTGTTGCAGAGAAGGTGCTTACCTTGCAAGGAATTTCCTCACCTAGAAGTTCCCTATATTAATGAAATCACCTGTCTAGCCTCAGTCCTGCACCATCATCATCATCATGTATGATTTAGTAGATAGACTGAAACACAGTTTCATGGGCAGGATTTGAACTTGGACCTTCCTGGCTCCAAACCCCATTGTCTACTGCTTTCCTTCTACTAGGACGGAGAACCCTATTACAGTCACTTAACAAGTCTGCCCTAAAAAAATCAACAACAAAAGCAAAGGACAATCAAGCAGAGTCTCCATCAGAGTGGGAACATGTCCCCACTGGGACCATCTGTGCCTCCCTCATATAAATAAATAAGCAACATTTGGATTCACTGGACACGGCACATCAAATGGTGTCCTCCCTTAATCAACAGCAAAAAAGGGTGAAACTGCTTCACTTCACCTGGGAGAAGAACAGGCCTTTCTCAGCTAAGTTTGGATGAGAAACTGGGAGTAGTCAGGACTTTGAAAGACTCCAGCACAGGAACATTTTTATGCCTCTTTACAATCCCTGATACACTATGCAACAGAACATATGTTTCTCCTGACTGAAGAGAAAAACTGTTAGTAGTATAATCTAACTTTTTATAAAAGTCCTAATTAAAGGAGCTGACCTCAGTCTCCATGGAGAGAAAGTTATGTAAAGGAGTTTACTCTCTATTAACTTTTCCCAAGACATGGGAAACCCGAAACTCTGGAGACATGAAACGGCATATATAGGCACACGTCATTTTTATTTAACAAATGAGACTCCAGGGCTAAAGGAAGGAGTTTTTCATGACTTCCTCCTGTCATTCACTGGCTGTGATGGCAGGAGCCAACGCACAGACACAGAACGGTGAAGTCTGTACACTCCAAATAAATACACTGACTTTCCTTCTTGAGGAAAGGAGGGATGCCCTTAGATATAAGGTCATCTATTAAAAGTTTAAAAAATAAAAAGAAACTACACACTCAAGAGACCCAAGAACTACCTTCTGTGCAACAGGGGAGAAGAAAACTATGTAAATAGCCATCAAATCAAGATCACCAAAGCCTAGATTGGGAGCTGAAAGAGCCCCTAAAGCTCATCTAGCCTAAAACCTATCCCTCTGCATAGAAGGAAACCAAGGCTTAGATTAAGTGGCGTACCTAAGGGCAAAGTCAATGGCAAAGCCAAGTAAAAGTGCAGGCCTTCAAAATCCAAACCCAATACTTTCCCCAAGAGACTAACTTCCCTTACTTATGTTACTTATGATGTTGGATGTGACTTTGACCTTTTCTTCTTCTCACTCTACTGAAGTAGAATATTGGGAAGCTATTGATAAAGTCTCAGAGTAAATATAAATACAATAATGCAAAAAAAAAAAATCTCCAAACTGGGAGGATAAGCCCTGAATTTGGAACAGAACTGTTTGTATATAATCCTTGCCCTGTGATATATTAAAAAAAGACCATTTCAGGGCAGTGAGATGGCATGGTGAAAAAACACTGGCTCTGGAGTTAGGGAGACCCAAGTTCAAATTCAGCCTCAAACACTTATTAGCTGTGTGATTCTTGGCAAGTCACTTAACCCCAATTGCCTCTTTAAAAAAATGATATAAAAATAAAAAGGTCATTTCTTAGAAATACTCATTCTTTCATGAGCTGGGTTTTAATATCTCAAACTGCTAAAAAATTAATATTATATCATCCAATCATAACAGTAGAAGAAAATGTCAATTCCGAAAGCATTGTGTTGCATTGCCTCCTGCAGGGCCACGGGGCAACATAGAATGAAAGCTGGCTTTGGCTTTGCTTGCACAAGCTCAAATCCTGCATCTTCTACTTACCCTTGTACCTTGGACATTTCACTCTGTGACCTCTCAGTTTCCTCATATTAGAAGTGAGAGTACTGAGGGCCAAGAAGTTTAAACAGTCTTTCAAGATCATACATGCTGGAAACATCAGGAGAGGAATTTGACCCTAGAGGCAGTGCACTTATTGCCGTTCCACTCAGGAAGAGCAAGTACACAGTTTGGAGACAACTGCCTTTGTCCTAACCCCACGATGCTCGGTCTAGATTATTAACTCCTGTTCTGAGATGTCGATCTCACTCAGACTAAATGTGTCTAAAATCATTTCCTCTCTGGGGCCTCAATTTTCTCACCCACAAAATGAGGAGTTCTCTAGTGCTATGAATGGATAATAAAGTATTCTTAGTTATTTAGCAGTTTGGGACATTAAAGCACAACTTCAGAGAGAATGGCTGGCTATGGACTGGTCTTAGGAAGATCTAAATTCAAATCCTCCTTCAGATATTTATCAAACATAGGCAAGTCACCTAAACTCTCAGTGCCTTCAGACAAGAGTTTTATAATTTCTTAAAGTTAGGGAAGATTTTAAATCTTCTTATAGAAGAATTATTCATTTGTGGAGGAAATGTTCACATTGGTAGTCCTCTGCATGGATGAAATCATAGTTCAGGACTAGTGTTACCCCCTTTCCCCTTAAAAAAAAAAAGATTAACTGCCTAAATCCTGAGAATCTTACATTTATCACTAGGAAATCCTGCTTTATAGGAGACCCAGAAATAGCACCAGGTTCAGCCCTGAGTAAAGAACAGAATATAATAGTTCACAAGCCCCTGGGTAGAGCTGCCTGAAATGTGCTTCCAGATCAAAAGCCTGGAGTGGAATGCCTACGTTCCCCTGGAGTCAAAGGTGTGAGCCAGAGAGGTAGAACTCCTAAGAACAGAATGACTCATTTTACTCATCCTTCCAAATTAGACAAATAGAGCACTTGGAACTTGAGAGGGGGAGGAAAACTGGAGAGGATCAAAAGGGGAAGCAAGAAGAAAAAAAAAAAAAACCTCTCTGAGAAGACAGAGGACTTCTCAGAACTGAGTGCACATATTTAAAAATAATCACATTCTCTCTTCCTTAGTTCCTAATTCCCTAGCAAAGGAAGATGGCTCACATCTGGCTAAAATTTCAGGAGACTAATTAAAATTCTTTAACTGCAAAGGACTTTCTCTCCTCCATTAGTCAAGAACCTGAGTGTCAACTCTCTCTCTCCGCCTCTATCTTTGTGTCTCTGTCTCTCTTTCCTCCCTACTCAGCTCCTTATTTCTAATACTATAAGGTGCTGGGGGTAATAGGAAAAAAGTTTCAGTCCTGTCCTCAAGGAGCTTATAATCTAGTATAAGAAAGTTTGATGAATTTCCATCAAATGGGAATAAATTAGTACAATCATGAATGTCAAAATAATAGGATGAATTGGAGGAGTTTGGGAACCTTTCATGGAGTCCTGATTTGTGCAGGAGCCTGAAGACTTGAGGGATAATAATGGGAATCTGAAACTGGATCTCAAGATGGAAAGAAATGATAATCTGTTTACAGTTTCATGTCACTCCTAAAAATCTGGTATTTTCCCAAAGGTCTCCAGTAATATATTAAAAACCAAGATCTGCTTTATGGGTAACTTGCTTATTCAAAATGCACATTGTTCTCTCCAGTAGAATATAGGCTCCTTGTGGTCAGGGCCTATTCTGCTTGGCCTTTGTGTTCCCAGTATAGTTTCTTACACATAACAGATCCTAAACAAATGCTTGTTGCATTGGGTTGGACCCCTTCAAAATGCTTTTCTCATGGCACTCCATAATGATATTTTAAAAACTAGACATGGTGAGCTCACAGGGTTCTGTTGAAATGGTATGCTTTGATGCTCAGAAAAGAAAAAGGAAGACTGGGGGTTGGGTGTGAAAGGGGAAAGATTGTAACATAAGCTTCCCCATCTTCTCAACTTCCAGGACCTCATATTTCTCGATCTGATTTAGATTACCTTGGCTACCGAACATTTTCTCAGTGCTAACAGCTTGGATTTCATGTGTGGCAACTCACACCTTTCCTTCTAGGCCTTCAGAACAAATATTCAAATCATCTGGGTAGAAACTGTAATCATATGGAGAAAAAAAAAAAAATCAAGAAAATTAGCCACCTCTAGCTCACCTGACATTTCTTAGCTTCCCTGATATTAAGTCCTCAAGTGAGGGTCAAGGGATAGTCTCTTCCACCATCAGAAGATGATCAGAACACGCCAGTGAGAGCCACATCGTCTCCACTTGGGAGGAGAAGGAAGAATCGAATTAACTCCCCAATTCCTGGCTTTCACTTGCATGCTCTCTCCAAATTGCCTTCAGCTGACAACACTCCATGTTCATGAAGGCGCAGTAGATCCATTCTTGAAGATACTTAAGTATAAACGCATGGGCAAGGAAGTATTTAAAATGAAAAAGTTACTGGACTGAAATTTTGTTCTTTCATTTATCTATAATGAGTGTTAATGCCTCCTGGATTCCTCCATGTGCCAGTTAAAATACCCCCTTCTCTAACAAACTTTTCTTGATCCCCTTTAATACTTAGAGCTTTTTTGAGATTATCCCCATTTTTTTCCCCCTTGTAAAGCTTGTTTGTACATAGTACTACTGGCTTTTAATTCCTGGTGCCATCAGTAAGTCAGTTAATAAACATTTCTTAAGTATCTCCCATGTGCCAAGCACTGTGCTAAAGATTACAAAGATAGCCCCTGTTTTCAAAATGCTTATAGACTAATAATAGTATATCCAGGTTTTTTTTATGTTCTAGTTCTGAACTGGTTCAAGGAAGCACAGAAACAAGAGAGGTTTGGGACAATAAGCATTGTCAAGCATGAATGAGGCTTGAAAGGAACAAAATGATCCTTTGATGGGAGGAAGAAAGAATATTGATATAAAAATGAAAACTCTTCTTTTCCACCTCAAGATATTTTAAAAATGCATTGTTTGAATGAATTTCATGCACGAGAGGATCAGGACAACTGAAATCAGAATCTATATGATTATGATCTGTAAAATAAGGGACCAAAATCTAGAATTAGAGTTCTCAAACTTTTTGTGAAATAGACCCTGTGGCCCAGTCTGCTTTAGCCGATGGACCTCTTTTAAGAATAATGTTTTCATATGTGTAATATGAAATATATAGGTCCACAAAGGTAACTGATTATAATGAAATAGTTATAAAAATGTTTTTAAAAACTATGTTTATGGATCCTAAATTAAGCTCCCTCAGACTAGATGCTCTCCAAATCACTTCCTTCAAGGTCTAGAATTCTAGGCTCCTAACAAAAGCAGCTTACCAGAGAAGGTTTGCTTTCTAAATCTCTACTAAACCGAAACAACAATGGGATTCCAGTTATTGTTGCCTGAACATATGGATCTAGTCTCCAGCTAATATGCTTGGGTGTTGCCCAGGAGATTTAAATTTATTCTAATGGGAGCTTCTCAAATAAATCCCCGTAATGTCAATAAGAAAAATGGACTTCTTAGTTCACTGCTGGCTAAATTCATTTCCCACATGGATGAAACCTGAGGTTAGAACACACCACTTAGAGATGACTCATTTCAGGATCCTCTGCCAAAAAAACAAAACAAAACAAAATAAAACAAAACAAAACAAAAAAAAAAACCCAATCCATCCCTTGATGTCATGTGCCCCTGCACCCATCATTCACCCGTCTGGAGGTGGCTGCCATATCGACTGAAGATTGACCCTCCCTACAAACTGTACTCCTCTCTGCTGCCAAGTGAAATCCAATTTTCCATTAAGAAAATCCTCCACCTATGGGCTAAATGGCACCAGAACTCCCTCTGGTCATTTATTCAGTGGTTTATTTTACAAGTCTGGAATATGAAGAGATGGATGGGCAAGAAACCAATCCCCTTCATTTCTCATCCGATTTCTTTAAGCAATCTTCAGAAGTAAGAGGGCTCTGGGGCAAGCATCCTTCAGTTAGCTCTCCCCAGCTGAGTTAGCTAGACTTGCAAGGCAGTTTTTTTCCTTCTATTTTCCATTTTCAGATATGTATGTGGGGGAAAGAGTTTGTTCTTGGGTGTGTCTCCAGCCCAGTAGTCTGCCTAACACTGAGTTCTAGACAGCAGTGAACCATTTCATATATAAGACCTTAGTGTACTCTTGGAAGCAGAAACAATTAGTCAAAACTTAAAAACAAAACAAAACAAAAAACAAAAACCACCCCCTTAAGTTGATAAATGAAGCTCTGTTAACACATACATATACATCTGCATTTGCTGAATGCTGGGTCCCAAGTTATCCCTCCCTCCCACCCCCACCTGGAGGGAAACAGAGATGCTACCCTCTGGGAAGGGAAAAAAAGGGGAATGGAAGTATCTATTCCGGTTTGTTGGAAGCACCAACTTAAAAGGGAAAGAACACAAGATGTTGGCTAGAATGCATGGGACGGATGTGAAAGTGCCATGAGGTTTGCTAAACTAGCTGCATGCCAAAAATTAATTCATAAGCAAATGCTTATTTTACAGTTTCCCACTTACTGCAAAACGTCAAATGGAAACTAAAGATTTCTTTTGGGGGTTGGCAGGAGGGGGCAGGGAGAAGTGAAGACAGTTGGATGGAGGAAGTTTTATACTTTAAGAAAACAAAGGAAAAAAAAATGTAAGCTCCATTTAAGGGTCAGAAAATTTGTCAAGTTCCTACGTCATTCGGAGATCACCAAGAGCCACAACCACCCCAACCTTTTTTGTGTGTTTGGGGGATGAATCACAGTAACAACAACATTGTTCAGATCCGGACTGCTCCCAAAGATGTCACCTGGGTGTGTGATCCACTCTCATTTATTATTTTGATTTTGAAAGCCAGGGTTGGGCTAGAAGAGCTAGGAATATGGTTAAGGTGAGTGAGAAAACACTCTTTGGAAAGGTAATCTAAATTCCCCCTAGATCTTCCGGCAAGATCTGAGACATTATGAAAATGAGTAGGCAAATTCCCTCTCAAGCTTCTGGAGTTGCCAAATTCGGTGTTGCATCACACATGCATTTCCAAATATGGAAGACTTCATGGTCTGAGCAATGGAAGTTTAGTGAGAAGCCAGGCCCAAATGACCACATCCTTATTTAAATGGTTCACTAGACAAAGAAAGGATGTGATCCGTGTCTCTGGGGGGAGAACATCACCCTTCAAGAAAAGAGAAATCCGCTATTGACTTTGCCTGTCTTTTATTCCATCCATGAAGCTTCTCTGACCTGAATTTCAGAGGCTATATTTTTATATTTGAGAGCACAATTGTATCTAGCCCATGTATAAAGACTCACCTTCCTTCCAACCTTTCTTTCCAGAGTCCTCCCTGTCTTTTCTCTAATCTTTTTAACTTCCACAGACACTGACCTGGCTATAGCCAAGGGAAAAACTGGGAGTGGGACAAAGAAATAATTTCTCCAACTATTACTGTTACTTGAGTAATTGGAGAGATGAGACACGTTGTTTAGTTTGGAGACTTCTAGAAGGCCAGGAATGGGCCTTTTAAAAAAATCTTTGCATCTCCAGAGGTAGCCGGCATTCTATAATGTTCCTGGAAAGCAAGTTTGTCTTTTTTCTTCTTCATTTTGTATTCTCCCCCCACCCACAATATAGTAAGTGCTTAATACATGTTTGTTACTGAACTGTACAAAGTAGGTGGTTAATAAATGTTTGCTGAATGAATGTTGTAAGCCCTGTGGGATTAAGCATAAATATGATTTGAAAAGGGATCTCTTTAGATAAGAAAAGCTCTCTATTCAGAGGTCAGCAGTTTTTTTTTTTTTTTCCCTGTATGCTTTCCCCCCCTACCATTTATTATATAATCAACCTGTAACTCCATGAAGGCCCACGTGGCCACAAGCAGATCTCCTTTCCTATTGCCGTTTTGTGTGTCAGGGTGATGGGGAAGAGATGATAGGGTCGTGAGTTACTCTTCCTCATTCTTCTGAATGAATTTCTGAACTAAATTGTCACAATTGTGGCTTTTAATTCAAATCAAGTGGCAACTCACATATGGAGTTCTCCTCTTTACAATAAGGAAACGAGGTTAATCCAGAAAGCTCTCCTGCTGTCTTGGTGCTTCTTGTTTTTCTCCAATCTGCAAGATTTTTCAGCAAAGGGATCCACATCATATCTTTCCTTTCTCTTGCTATGTCACTAGTTTTCAAAGATCCTATAGAGTAAACCTAATCTCTCTCCTGAATTCCAGTACCCCATAACCACTAGTCTATAATTTCTCTCTATGCATGTGGGCTAAAGGCATCTCAAACTCAACATTTCCAATCAGGACTCATTGCCTTTTCCTCAGACATCCCTCTTCAGAACTGCCCTATTTCTTTCCAAAGTGCCACTTTACTTGGAATAACCCATATTCATAAGCCTGGAGTCATCCCTGCCTTCACCCATCCACACCTCCCATTCTAACCAGTTGCCAAGTCTTATAGATTCTGCCTCCAAAAGCATCCTTCCTGTGGATCCCCTCCTATGCATTCATGTGGCTGTCTCCTTAATTCAGACCATCATCTCCTCTCACTTGGACAACTGCAAAAGCCTTCAAGTGCTCTCCCCAACTCCTGTCTCTTCCCTCTCTCATTTATGAGTACCATACTGATATTCCCAAAGCACAACTCTGAGCATTTACTAAGCACCTACTGCACTGTGCCAGGGGCAGGTGGGGTACAAAATGAAGAAAAAAAGGCAATTCTTGCTTTTCAGGAACATTATCAATGCCAGTTATCTTCGGAGATGCAAAGATTAAAAAAAGTCTTCTAGAAGTCTCCAAACTAGACAACCTGTCACATATCTACAGTTATTAAAGTAACAATAATCGTTGGAGAGATTATCATTGTTCCACTCCCAGTCACCTCCTTGCTCAAGAAGTTGAAGAGACCTTCAGCTCTTCAGTTTGCTTTTTAAAAGTCCTTTGTAAGAACCCACATGTGCAAAAATGTTTGCAGCAGCAATTTTTGTGGTAGCAAAGAATTGGAAAATAAGTAGATACTCATCAATTGGGGAACGGCTGATTAAGTTATGGTATATGAAGATAGGTAATGGAATATTATTGTTCTATAAAAAATGATGAACAAGCTGATTTTATAGAAAGACCTGGCAAGATTTACATAAACTGATGCTGAGCAGAATGAGCAGGACCAGGATTACATTGTATCAGCAAGAATGTGGGATGATCTACTGTGAAAGCCTTCTTTCTTCTCAGAAGTTCAATGATCTAAGGCAATCCCAACAAACTTTGGATAGAAAACGTCATCTGCATCCCAAAAAAGAACTATGGAGATTGAATGTAAATCAACACATGATGTGTTTACTTCTTTTTTATAGTTTGGTTTTTTTTTTCCCTCTCCTGTGGTTTTTCCCTTTTGTTCTAATTTTTCTCTCCCAACATGATTCGTAAAGAAATGTGTATTAAAAATAAATAAATAAAATATACTAATAAGCAGTTAAAAAATAAAATAAAAAGTCCTTTGTCATTTTAGCTCCAATTTCTTTTTCTAGTCTGTGTCTACATCATTCCCCACTCACATGTTCTATGTGACCTTCTTCTTGCTCTTTTTTGGACATAAGATTCTCTCTTTTACCTTCATGCCTTTGCAAAGACTGTCCCCTATTTCTAAAATGCTCTCACTCATTCTCAATCTCTTAAAAATCTTAGCTTTTCTCAAGGATCAGCTCAAGTATCCCCTCCTACAATAATCCATAATATGGCTTTCTGAATCTCCCTAGGTATTAGTGATCTCTAGCCTGCCTAAATTTATTTACTTTACATAGTAAATACAATTACTAAGTAAAGTATACCAGTTTTTCCCCAGTAGAGTGTAAGCTTCTTGAGGGCAGGGACTGTTTTATTTTAGCTTTATAACTCCAGGCCTTGTGTAGTGTTAAATTAATGCCAGCTTAACTGAATTGACAGGAGGAATGGTAGAAGGAAGACCTTTCCAGTGTTAAGGAACAAAGTGAGGTGACAGGAAAGTTTGGGGACTCAGTTTACCTCCAGAAAGAGAGAGTATGTAAGGGATAAATATGGAGGTGGGCTGAAGCCAGATTAAGGTGGAAGTATCAGTCTGAGGAGATCCTGTTCTATCTTAGTGACACAAGGAATCTGGAAAGGGGAATCCAAGTGCTAACAGAAGAGTACAACTTCAGGGTATCAAAAAAACCCTCAGAGATGTCTGCACCTCTACCCATCTGGTGAATCAACAACATGCCCTGAAGTCTATTTCAAGCTCCCTCAGGAGAGCCTGGCCGACAAAACAGAATACTTTCACCTTCTCTAAGAATAATAATTGATGTAAATCAAGCCTGGCATTTTGTCTGAAACCGAAGCATGTGGATATGAGTAAGAAATGTGTGAAAACATGAAGCTAATATTCATAATTACTTGAAATGATAAAAAACTTGAGGGAAAAACCAGCCTCGGTGTGCCACATGATTACCAACCAACTGTGAAAAAACATACTCCAGATCATTCTTTGTACAGTGCCTAATGTACCCAGAGTGAAATCACGTGGCTCATTAGTCATGAAATAGTCCGTATTCTCCAAGTGCTCCATGTAACACATGACTCCAGGTTTCTTGAACATCACAGCCATGTGATACTTTTTAATATGGACTGATGATGACCAGATATCACACATCGAGCTAGTTATTCTTTGTAAAGGCTACTCTCATAGAATTAAAATTCTTCAATCTGGAAGGGACCTTAGGATCCAATCCCCTCATTTCAGAGACATTTAAAAGCAAACAAAGAAATTCAGACAAGTCCACACAGAGAATAAGAGATCAGGGACTGAAATCCAGGTACTCGGACTCCAAATCCAGCCTTCTTACAACAAACACCACCAACAATCATCCTTAGTTCTTCATTATAATTCTCCCAAATGAGGCTACTTCTCAGTCTCCCATCCAATTTGGGAGTTCTTCAATATTGATTTTTTTTCTTTTTTTTTAAACCACACTGCCTAACTTTGAAGGGTGGGGAAATGTCCTTCAAAAGTGGCAAACTCCAGCAAAGCTTGTTAATTCACATGCTGCACTTAGGAATTTGTAATAACGAACAGGGCTTTAGAATAGGTTCCCTTCTAAGTCAATCTTCTCTTTATAGATATACTAAATTAATAGTGGAGACAAGATTGTGGGGAGGTGGTAGTATTCAAAACACTTGAAAATAAAGTGCCATTTATATGCAAATAATTGACATACTAATTAGAACTCACATTTATACAACTCTTCATTAAAACAGGTCGCTTAGGGACCTCTACTGTGAAATATCTTGTTGGCCCAGAAGTCAGCTACCAAGTAACCTCAGCTCCCTCCGTTCCTCAGTATTCTCTTAGGCCATTAGCCACGGTTTGCCTTTACTTTATTCCCTCATCTTCTGGCCGCCACAGTTAGCCATCCTCATTCTTGAACCCTTCAGCAGACCCCACCCTGGTAATTCCCCCCCAGCCATCTCCTCCGTTTTTATTCCTGAACACGGCTGGGAAGTCATGAAAATACCCTGACTCAGGCCACATTAAACACTTTTTATTCCTATTAGATTGATTCTGGATCACTCTTTCCCCCACATAATTCCAAATGCTTTCCTTTCAGATTCCCTCAGCCATCCTCCTCCTTTCTCCTCCTCCCCCGGGCTGCCAAAGGCAAGGACTGTATGTCCTGCTATCACCTCAAACCCCACAGGTTTCTACTTTCCTGAAAAGACTGAGGCTATCTCCTCCACACCCCAATAATTCCTTGCCCTTACCCACCCATTCATTTTTTCCCTCTGGTCTCAAAGGATGCAGGAGTCCGCTTTTATTTGTATTTTTAATCCTATTTCTTTCCATCTCATCTGGCACTTGCCCCATTAATCATTTCTTCCTCTCCTCATCTTTAATCCCTCTACTGACTTCACTAATCTCTTGCCACTGGACATCAATGACTGGAGGCAAGAGGACTTTGTGCAGTTCTGCTCACTTAAATCCAATTCACCAGCAAGTCAAGACATCACCCAAGTGATATAATTGGTCCTGGACAAAGAAGTACGAATAACAACTACAAAATCTGTATACAAACATGTTCAGGTCTCTCCTAAACTGAAATAACAGCTAGCATTTATATAGTGCTTTAAGATTTACAAAATGCTATGTACAGGTTTTTAGAGGAAACTAAATGTCACAGTAGATAAAGAGTTAGATTTGGAGGAAGACCAAAGTTCAAATCTCAGGCTCCTATGTCAGCCTTAATTTCTTTATCTGTAAAATGGGGATAACTGTGAAGATCAATTGAGATAACATAAGTATGGTACTTTGCAAACTGTAAAGGGCAATATAAATTTTAGTTATAATAATTTGATAATTATTATTACTATGATTAATCCTCAAAACAACTCTGTGTGGTAGGAGCCGTTATTATCCCCATTTTACAGATGTGGAACTGAGTTTGAAAAATGTTAAATATTTACCCAGAGTTACATAGCTTGTATTTGGATTCGGGTTTTCATGAGTCCAAAACCAAAACTCTCTACTGAGTCACAGAGTTCTTTTAAGTCCCACTCCCCCCTCAAGTTATCATCCTCTATCTACTCAATTTTTTTTATTTTGCTTTTTCTTTCATGTATATATATATATATATGTTTATATATTTTATTGATCTTAAATTTGTTTATATTTATAAAAATAAATACATTTTTATTTGTTTCTTCTCAGTTATGTGCAATTTTTTTTTACACATTCATTACTATTAAATTTCTAGAAAGAGAAAACTGTAGTCATTGTCTCCAATTAATCATTCTCCTAAAATCTAGTTTCATCCCTGTCATTATTCTGAAATGACTTTCTCAAAGGCTTAAAGTAACTTAATAGCTAAATCCAATTCCCTTTCTTGAGTATTTATCTTCCTTGTCCCCTCTCCAACACATGCCAGTGTTGACCAGCTCCTCTTAGCTCCTCCTTCCATCCCTCCAGTATGAATCATGTCCTAATTATCTGACAGCCCTCCTTTCAGTTTCATTTCCTCTTTTCTTCCTTTCTCCTGTCCATAAGGAGGCTATGCCAGAAAGCTCCATTTTCTGCCCTTTCCTATTTTTTCTTTAGACAAGCTCATTCATTCCCATACATTCAGTTACTTCTTCTCTAAAGATGATTTGAGAATCCCAAATTTTGCCCAGCCATTCTTTCTGGGGGACTCACCCTTCCTCTCAATCTGCCCCTTTCATAATTTCTCCCTTCCTTGTAAGAGCTCCGCCAAGGGACAAATTCGACGCTATTCACTCTATTTCCCTGATATTTCCACATATCCCAGTTCTCTTTTTTCCTCCTGGGCTCCTTGATTTAATTTTGGCCTTTGCAGCCTAGACATCTAGCATAAGACGTTGCACACAGTAAGCATTAGATGTGTTGACTTAAATCCCCAATGAGCACAAATTGGTAAAGTTTCATAGAATTCTGAAAGTAAAGGCATTTGAATTAATTTAAGTAACAACCTCAGGAAATGAAGCTAATCTGGTGCATGTGTATGTATTTTTAAATGGAGGAAAAAAGAAATCTAAATCACACAGACATTCCTGACTTTTTTTGGTCACTTGTGATGAGTTCATCTGAATGCTAGGGACATTTTCTTTTAGAACAAATTTCATTTTCAAATCAGATTATCATCTATTTTCTAAATTTTGTTTCAGAGGAAATTCTGAGATACAGAAATATGAATTACAGGAGAGTAGCACAAATCAAAGAGAAGGGTGTGAAATAATAGCAGAAAGGTGCCAGGTAGACTATGGCAATCAAACTGGCCTGAAACAGATTATTTAAGGATTTATATCCTTATATTTAAGGATTATACCCAGAATAAGCAGATATAATAATCGCACTGCAACTTCAGAATGACATATCTGTTGTTTAAGCAGAGTTTATATCGATGGCTCCATGACATGGGGAAATCAGTGGCACTTAGTGCCCCTGTATCTTACCAGCCCCACCACCAAATGCCTTCCCTACCTGTATGGTGGTATTGCCGCCTTCCAGGAGCGCGATGGCAAGCAGAATACTTTCATGAAAAACTCGGTCACTGGACGCGTTCATGATCAGGTCGATGACGAGATTGGATGCTCCTTCTTTGTCCAGATGGCACTGAACATCTGCCAAACTCATTTCACCTCTGCTCATGGTACTAGATCCTGAACTTCCCCCTACAAAGGTGAAGCACAATGTGGACAGTGAAGCTCCAGACCAATGCCCAAGTCCATTCAACACAAAATCAATTTCTTAATATTTGGGGTATTTGCTGACCTAGCCAAACAAACTAGAAATGAAGTGTTGTGGCAGAAGGGAACTTTAGAGATCGTCTAGCAGAGATTCTTTTTTTGTTTCTTTTTCTTTTTTACAGATGAGGAAACAGAGGCTTGGAGAAAAGTGCCTCCCCCAAAGCTGCCAGCATTAAGTAGCAAAATTAGATTTAAACTCACCTATTCTGACTCCCAAACTAGAACCTCCTGTTCCAGGTGACAAAGCATATCTTATTCTGGCATCTACCTGTTAGCTATTTTAATCAGGAGTGTCCTGGAGCTAGCTCCCACCAACTGGACAGAATAGATTGTTAAATTTTCAGTGTGAGCATTTACAGTTTGGAAATCGGCAAATATTACTCTAAGCAATCATTTATTCTCTCACAATTTCCCCATCTGTAAAAAGAGCTTAATAGTAATGCCAACTGGGAGGATTAAGTGAGATGACATATGTGTGATGCTTTGCAAATCTTTAAGCACTTTACAAGCTATTCCATCATCTCAAAGGAAGAAATAATTTTCCTTCTCCAAGACTCAGTTTCTTCATTTGTAGAATGGGCAGGTTAGACTAGATGATTGTAATTTATATTATATTTAATTTTATATATTATATATGATAATACTAATAATTTTGATGTAATTTTATATATTTACTAATATATATATACACACACACACACAGACACAGATTGTTTCCCTCAATAGAATGTAAGCTCTTTGAGGACAGGAACTATTCCATTTTTGTTGTTATATTCCTAGTGTCTATTACTGTGTGTGGCACATGGGTCAGCTTAATAAATGTTTGGAGAATGAGTGACTTCTGAGGTCAGCGACAGTTCCCAAATCTGATTATCTGTGATTCAAAAATAGTCAAGGCCATCACAAAATAGTTAAAAATTATTTCTTCTTAAGGAAAGCAAGCGTGTGTGTATAGGCCTGATTGGTGTATACTCCCATGATATTTTTTCATAGCTCTTCTGGTTAACAGGAAGGCTTCTTGTTGGGTACTGGGAATGTAATCAAGTCAAATTGACCAGATTATTCAAATACCACGGGAAAAGAATTTAATCTAGTTAGGTAAAAGAAGTAAACACTTAGTAAATTTTTGTTGAACTTATGAATTTTCTAATTCCATTAGAGAAGAAAATAGGACTTTCTTTTGCATGAAAATATTTACAGGCATTTTTTTTTCCCCTGACAGGATGTATGCTAAGGAAATAATGAGCTGCTTTAAAAAAAAAGACAACAACCAAAAAAACCCAACCCTTCCCCACATCTCCACACAGCCCAAATTCACCTGTTAAATATTCAATCTGTTATGCAGAAACATGCAGATTTAACATGGCAATCCAGAGTCACACATAGCACTAATTAGCCTACCGCACAGCCTACCTCCTCCCCCAGCTTTGCTAGGTCCTCCTGGAGATAGCGGGCCATTGCCAAAGCTCGTAAGGCTCTCTCTTCTTCCTGCAGGTCTGATGTTTCCATAGTAACGGTTGACCAAAATTTGCCTGAGTGCCTCACCCTTAATTCAAACAGGATAATGAAATCAGGTCCTGAATTTAATGCATAACTGAGCAACTAATATTCAAAAGACACAGGGGTACTCAGTCATAATTGGCCTAGTTTTACTAGGGGAAAACACATCAGGAGCACTCACAAACTTTCAGGTTAACTTGTTCAATATTTTCCAAGTGACAAGACCGTATAAACTTAAGCAGCAACTTTGGATATTTTCTCTTCCTCATACTTTTGTCAAAAAGTATAAAATGCAAAGACTAAAATTAAAAAGCTGATTTACATATAATAGATGTAGACTATCATCATTCTTAATGTACTTAAGTGACTTTTAAAGATTATCTAATAAAAATTAGATAATTGACATTATTCTAAATTCTCTCCTAATTTTTACCTGCATACAGAGATATTTCATATCAACATATGTAATGGCACCCGAAGTGTCCATATCAACACACATCATCAGTACAGACCACACCTGAGTCATTTGTCATGGTTTAAGAGGATCCCTTCACATCAACCTACCATATTTTATTTAGCCATTCTCCTACTGTTGTGGGCCTTCAGGCTGTCTCCAATTTCACACTATTATAAATAGTGCTGTGAACATCATGGTACAAATTATTCTCTCCTGTGTATTATTTCGCTGGAACATATTCCCCAAAGTGGAAATACCAGAGCAAAGGGTATGAACAATTTTATAGCTTGTTATGTATTACATGATTTCTCTCCAAAAAGACTGAACCCAACTTATTGGGCCACCGGCATTGTAACGCTGTTCTTGTTTTAGAGTTCCATCTAAAGGTAACTAGAAAAAAAGTCCTATTTTTAAAGAAGTTCATGTGATATTTTTTTCTTGGGGATGGTGATGGTGATGAATTGAAGTCTCTGATTTCACTGTTTTAGGGGAGGAGTGAGGAAACTCTCTCTACCAAGGTAGATTGACAACTGTTCTGTATCTTGAAGTCTTTTCAGGGAACTGCTTATAGAATATATTGATGTTTAGATAGGTCTAAAATGCAACAAATGAGTTTTCATGGAACAAGAAGAAATATTGCTTTAGCCAAAGGGGATATTTTCAATGTTAACAAGAAATCAGACTATTCAAAAAATAGGAGTTCACAGTAGAAGGTGGGCACTAAGTCTTCCTTACAACCATCTTTCCTTTTCAAACATTGGGGAATTACAAACAAAAATCACAACAATAATGAAACTCTTGGATGTAAAATTACCAAAGATATTCCAATCATGAAACATAACTCTTGCCCATATTATGCCCATATTCCTAGTTTAGTAGAGAGAGCTCATCTCTTCAGTCACTATTCTGGGTTGCCTACTGCTCTTGACTAAGCCTTCTACTTTAAACTTACTGACTCCCTATTTTGCTTTCCCTGGTTCTCTATCTTTCCTCCAGCTGCCAATGGTTTTCACTGAATTTACAAGTCATGAGGCAGCCCCCAATTTCACTGAGAAGACAATCAATGACCTCTCCAGATCCTCCCAGTCACCCTTTCCAAATACATCGGCAACATCACCCCGTTTGGGAAGGGAAGATGTTTGTCCCACTATTCTACTGATGACCTATAACTTGAAACGTCCCTTCTCCTAATCATATTAATCATCTCGGCTCCATTGGTTCCTTTGCAACTACACAAGTGTACCCAATCCTAATAAAGACTGATCTTTATTCTATCCGACTGCTACTCCCTATTCCATCTTTTCCCTCTCTCTTACTGCAGGAGTTCTTGAAAAACAATCAGCACCTGAAAGACACAACTTCATGACTTCTCAGATGCTCTTTAACCCCTTGCAAAGTGGCTAATATCCTTGATGCTCTGTGAGAATTTTCTAAAAGTTCACCACTATATAATGTTCACAGTCAATTCCCAACACAACACTTCTTTTTTTTATCCTTCCCTTCTTTGAACTGGGTATATGAGACATTTAGTAAATGTCTATCAAATTGAATTGACTTCTCAGCAGCATTTGACAAAGCTGACTTCTAAACATGTCCCTCATCCTAACTAACTCCCATGCCTCCATCAAAAGTATGAACACCCTCTGGTCACCTAGAATTCTAATTCTGACATCCTTTTTGACCTTTTCCTGTCCCCATTAATCTAACAAGTTACCGGTGGTTTCTACCTCTTGAGGAGGGGTGTAGAACTCCACCTCTTTTCCCTCCATTCCCAACGTAACCATCTATTTGGATTCTTGTCTTCTCTCACCTGAAGAACTGTATCCTGGAAGTCTTTCCTTTACTTCAAGCTCCAAACCACATACCATTTTCTCTATGAAGTTCCCTGATCCCCCCAAAAATTCTCCTCCTCCTCAAATTTATCTAAGTATTTGCCTGGCTTCCTTTGACCTAATCATAATCTACCACATTCCATAATTATTTGTGCTTAATGTCATATTCTCTCTCTCCCCACCAAATATATTCCTTGAGGCAAAGGTTGGATTCCTTTTCATCGTTGCATCCTTACTGAGTGGGAAAAACAATGTCTTAAATATTATCGATGACTAATAAACATCTGTTGAATTGGCCAGTTCCTATTTGTGTACATTTTCTTCCTCACTAATACTGGAGACTTTATATTTTCCAAGTTCTCCTAATTATTTTTTATAATTACTCTGCCTCATTCCATCCAGCACTTTGCAATGTGAATCTCCCCTAGGGTTCTGCCCTTGACCTTCTTCTCTCCTATACTGTAAATCCCCTTCCTTCTTATTTCTTATCAAGTCTTTGTGTAGATAATGTCTAACTTTTTATTTTTTTGCACTGATCTATCTCCTTAGGTCAAAACCTTCTTATCCAACTTTCTATAAGATTTTCCCACCTTATCCCTTCCTTATTTGTTAGTAGGAGTATATGGATGTTCAGGAGGACTAGCTCCTGTGAAGAAGGGCTTTGGCTCCTTTTCAGGGCTGCTCATCCATCCTTGGTATCCACCTTCTCTCCAACTCTCACTTGTGGCTACCTCCCAAGGCCTTCCTGCCTGAGTATGGAATGATTTTTCCATCCCTTAAACTTTCCACAGGCCATTTTTCTTTCTCACCTATAATGCAACTTATTTTGCACTAGAATTGGTTGCATCATATCCCCCTCCTACATTTCAGTCCATAAGAGTAGGGCTGTATCTCATCCACACTGTCCATCTCCTGCTGGGTATACACAGTAAGTGGCTTGAGAAACAATTTTTGAATGACTGCTTTGATCAACCAGAGTGGGACAAGAAGTGGGTTTCTTTACCCTTGAATCACACTTTCAACAACACTGGGTCTTCTAACACCCTTTGCCTTCCTCAGGCTCCCCCTCAACCTGAAGGCTACAGTGTTTTCCACAGAAGTATTTCAGGGCGAGGAAGTAGTAAGGCATGAAGTTACCTCTGACATATCATCAAGAGAGTTAAGTGAGAAGTCTAGCAAGGCAGGAGAGGTGCTGAAAACAGAACAGGGCCAGAAATAGAAGAGTTCTTCTGAAGAGACCTGCAACTGTAACATGACTAAGTAGAATTTCAAGTGATAAGTTAACAAACCCTGAGAAGAAGCCTGGAGACAGGAAGGCAAATATCTGCGAAAAGAAGGGGGGTGGCCCTGTCTGGCCAGAATTTTGAGCCTTGGGGCTCCTTGGGAAAGGTTCATCTGAAACCTGATTATCTACTGTTCTGCCCAGACTCCACAGACTGGCAGGGCTGGGAGAAGGGGAAGGAGGCAGAGCTTAGCTTGAATGTCTGAAGAACCTAACTGTTAAAGAAAAGCAAATTCAGGGAATTAAATCTCTCCCCTCCTTCAAAGAAAACTTTCAAGAGTCTGCTGAGAAGAAATAGACTCCTCTGGGCTGTGAGCAACGAGAAGCAGCAAGTGCATTGTTCTCTATGAACAAAGCTGGCTGCAGACATGCCTCCAATACAACGTGCTTCCTGAGTTGTTTTCAAGGGAAGTGGGGAGAGGCAGTGTGGATCCATCCTGGCGGCTAACTGTGGCTCCTAATAACGCTCATTTGTGAGATGACTGGCAAAGTTAGGGAGTCAGCCTTTGGCCATGGAACAGAGCTAGGCTTACTTGTCCACATGGGGAATGAATCCGTGATCTGGAACTCATTAAGCATCCTCAACTGCCTCCTAACCTCTTAAATTAATCAGCTATAAACAACACTAGAAGATTACAGAGGAAGGAAGGAAGGAAGAAAGGAAGGAAGGAAATGAGGGAGGAGAAATTTGAGAGAGGGAAGGAAGGAAGGAAGAAGGGAAGGAAAGAAGGAAGGAGGGAAGGAAGGAGGAAGGAGAGAAAGAAGGAAGGAAGAAGGAAAGGAGAGAGGGAAGAAGAAAGGAAGGAGGGAGGAGAAAAGAAGAATAGAAGGGAGGAAGGAAGGAAGAGTGGAAGGGAGAAAGGAAGAGTAGAAGAGAGAGAAGGAAGGAAGAGAGAGACATAAGAGAAAAGAGAGAGAAAGAAGAGAGAGAAGAGAGAAGAGAGAGAGGAGAGAAAAGAGAGAGAGGAGAGAGAGATAAAAGAAGAAAGAGAAAGAGAAAGAGAGAAGAGAGAGAAAGAGAGAGAGAGAGAAAGAGAGAAAGAAAGAGAGAGAGAAAGAAAGAAAGAGAGAGAGAGAGAGAAGAGAGAGAGAGAGAGAGAGAGAGAGAGAGAGAGAGAGAGAGAGAGAGAACGAACAAGAATGTATTAGGTACATGACTATCTAAAAAGATAGCTAAAATTGAGTAACTATACCACACCTTTGTAGTAAATCAGAGCATTAGAGAGAAAGAAAATGGTCATTTTGTTTTAAACAAAGCATTACTAGGTCTAATCCTACTCTGCAACTAGTTGGCTGTGTGACTTTGTATACATCATTTTGAACTTAGCTTAACTTAGAAACAGGAGGGTTGGAATGGATGATCTCCTAGCTTTATATTCTCCCAGTTTTACATCCTCTGATATCTAGGTGACAGTGACCTGGGTTCCAGCTACTCTCGGTTTTGTGGGTGAATGATGTATCATACAATTAGGCTTAAATTAGGCAAAAGGTAGGGAAGTGGGGAGCACATGCCATCTTTCAATATGTGTACTCATTAAATGCCAACTTAACATTTATGCATCCTGTATGCCAAAGTTAAGTTATAGTGGGATTTCACATTACCATTTTCCCTTCTCTTCTACTGAAAACCCTAGCTAGCAGTTACCATAGCAACTGACGCATCAAATGGTATGTTTTTTTTCCCCCTATACGAGAATAACGTGAAATGCACTCATTATGAAAACATGTTCCCCCACAACTTTTATTTTCTCCTGGGCTCTTTTTAATTAATGCTCTCTAGCTCCTCCGTGGGTTTTTTGTTTTTCCTCTCCAGCTCTGAATGTGAAAGTTGAATTGTCACAATCTGCTGGGGGGGTGGGGGGTACAAGTGGGATGTTGAGGCGAGGGACAAGGCCCAGAGCCTACATGAAGGAAGGAACGAGTTGCAAAAATTTTCCTTAAAAGGTGACAGCAGTAAAAAGCAGCTCCCACACTCTCCTGTCCCCCACAAAATCAGGTGAATTCTGACTGTGAGAACTTAGGCCCAATGAGGGCCACTGGTTCTTTGGAGTTTTTGGTTTCCACAATCAAAATTTACCTTGAGGGGTCTTTAAATGCTTTGGGGAAGAGCCTTCATAATTGTTTTGACATGAATTACTCAACAGCCCTGAGCTTCTCACAATACACTAGACTGAGCCATCTGATGGCAGAGCAGGAAAAAAAATGACTTCCCAAATAACGTCATTTCTTCAGCTTTAACAGTTGGCTGTGAAACACTTCTTTAAAAATAATGCTAGTATTTTCCAGCAGTTTAACACCTACAGTATGCAAACAAATATCAGATGTTTCACTGCAGTGAGGAATACAACACACATTACCTAGGGGAAAGAAAGTTCGACAACAGTCAGTTTCATTTGTATTAAGTGTCAAGTAAGAAAAGAGGTAAGGAGGAATCGGTGTCATGAGGAAAAACCTTCAGCTGTAGTCAGGTATCAGTCAGGAACAGAGATTCCTCCACTTTTCCCTACTCAGCTGGCCTCTGGTGAGGGTCATCTCTACCGGCAGAGACGTGGCCCTACGGGATTAATGAGCCCATAAGAGCCCAAACAGCAAATAGCTACTTTGCTTCTTGGACCTACAGGCCTATATGGGAATCTCAGGCAATGAATAGCAACCACGAAACAGTCATTAAGCCTACATAGGAGTACGTGCTAGGTCCTGTGCTCAACTTTTCCTAAGAAAAGGAGGAAGGAAAGGGCTTGGAGTATTCTCAGGAATAGAAGTTCTCTTACAGGATGTATTTGTCAGTGGTCCTCAGGTAAAAGATTTGTCTCCAAACTCCCCCAACTCTGCCCAATACTTTCCAACCCATGGGACTGCTAGAGGTCAGGCTATGATCTGATGGATTGGTATTCAGGAAACCTGGGCTTTTGTCCCAGCCCCCAACTTTCTATGTGATTGGGGGCCACTAGTCTCATTTTCCTATCTCTGAAGTGGGGAGTTTGGACCAGATGGTTTCTCTCTAAAGTCCCTTCTAGCCCTAAATTCCTTGATCCTAGGAAGGAAAGGATGGAGATCAGAACCCAATTTCTAAGCCACAGGAATACTTAAAAGCAAAGTGTAGGAAAAGATGTGACTATAAGGAAAGCCGGGACAATGAAATAACTTAGAATCCCGAGAGAACAAGTGACTGCTGTTTGAAATGCAGCCCTGAGTTATACTGGGAAGCACACTGATTCTAGAGGTCCAAGGACCTGAGTTCAAATCCCAACTTAACTGTTTACTTGGAGATTGGATTAGAAAGTCTCTGAGCATTCTTTCAGCTCTCCTTCCCTGATCCTATGACCTTATTCCTGCTGCAAGGGGAAGGGCTACAACTTATTCTCATTTTCTCAGGAATCTACTCCCTCTTGGGGGAGCTCTTTCTTGCAGATAAAGGAATCAGATTTGTCTACTCCTTCCTGAACGTCCACTGCTAACAGAGGACACAGCACACCCCTACTCTTCTGATGACCAGGATGGTTTTAAGCTAGGTTGGTGATGATGATGGAGAAATGAAGGGTCCAGGCTGGGGAGGAGAAACTACAAGACAGAAGTTCCCCGCTCCAACACCATACCCAGATTCTCCACAGTCAGCAACTCATACCCCACATAAGTGACATTTGAGCCATTCTGCTAAGGGAATAGCTTTGCCCACGCTAATCACAACCAAAAGATGATAGATTTAGAGCTTGGAGAGATCTCAGAGTCCTCCTGTTCAACTCCTTCATTTTACAGTGGAGGAAACCAGAGCTGGATGAGCCCAGAGCCACCCAGGTAACCTGCATCAGAGCTAAAATTTGATTTCAGACCCGCTGCCTCCAATTTCAGTTCTTTCCATGGCAGTGCACTTTGGGTCACTTCTCCAAAACAAATCATCTCATTGGAAGAGCTCAACAGAAGGGAACAGCAAATGCTAGCATCTTCTTGCCATCCTTGGGAAATGGATTTGTTAAGAGTGTTTTCTGATCTGCTAAGTCAAAGGTGATTTTCCAGTTCATCTGTCTCAGAGACATTAACTGTCATCAGATAAATGCAATAATATTTTTTACACTTATTTTAAATTACAGTGAAAGGTTAACAGAGATGTTACAAGAATTAGCTCCAAGTATTTGTGACCATATACATACCCTTTTATGGTCTTCCAGTTGCCTCAGTGGTAGACTTTGATCAACCTCCTGCTGAGCATGCAGAAATGCCATTTTAAGTATGATACTAAAGAAACACTTTATCTTTAGCATCAATAAGTAATAAAATCGTGGAGAGCAAGTCATTCAGCCAAGACAAGAGCAAGGCAAAAAGGTCCAGAAACCACCAGATCAAAAGGAGCACCCATTCATTTTGCTTAACTGATTTGTCCTGCTCTGATAGCCTCTTGAAAATAAGGGGACCATATGGTTGAATGGTTGGCTTTGTCAGAGTTCAAAGGGAACTTCAACACGGGTTCCTTGTACAATCTAATAATAATTTGAAATAGAAAATTGAAAAAGGAGGGGAGGAGCAGATCCTTGGTGATTTGTCCATGCATTATTCTATTATACATGCATAAAGCTGTACATACATACTCACGTGCATACATACACACGTGCATACCCACAGATGCCAAAATGAGCAAAGTGCAGTTATTTAATTAAAACTCATCCTCATTAACAGGGCTTTCTCTTATTAGAAAAATTAGAAAAAAAAAGACATTAACTCTAAGGACCTTCATGCTTTTAACTTTTTCTTTTCTTTTTAACGAGATATTTAGTAAGTTTGTTGTAAATAATTTAAACTTCTTGGTTGCTTTATTAGAAGATTTGGAAAATGGTTTTAAATCTACCAATAAGAAAAGAAAAAATGTTTCCTGAAGACCTCAAGTACTTAAATGACTCCTAAGTCCTTATTCAATACATTTCTTTTGATCTAGGAAGAATAGAAAACACAGATCCTCTGGGGTTAGTCTGTATATCCATCTGGTTCCATTAAAGTTATTTCTATGCTGCATTGTTGATGCGCTTAGAAACTGCACTTTTCTCTGCATGCTCCCCAAATTCTCCTAAAACAAGGGAGAATTTCCATAACACATCTAAGGAAAACAATTTCCAGGTTAAAACGTTTTGACGCTGCCACATCACACCAGAGACAGAGTTTTAGATTAAAGTCCTAGAAGTCACATGCCCACCTTTAACACAGAAGGGATTCTTTGGCCAAGGAGGCAATTTCTACACTGAGAGATCAATGGGATTTACAGGACTCATCAGCCCCTTCAACCAAACTACAGATTTCCCCTCAAATTCACAAAATACAAGGACATAGATTTTGCTAAAACAATTAAGACACTCAGTCAAGACAACTTAGAAACACCCATATTTGTCAGAATAACAAATATAGGTGAGCAACACACCTCTACCGAGTTCTCCGTTTCTGGAGGTTGTGGCAGCTAGTTGAAAATAAAATGTATAATGTTAGTTTAGAGTAACATGTCTCATAGTCACAAAAAAATCTAATACTCAACACTTAGTGCACAGCAATGGTAGCGAGATCATAGGTTCTATGGATTAGCACTATTCTCCTTGGCAAAGTGGAGAGAGAGAAAGACTAAGATGGGAATGCTACACATTACAATTATAAATTTATCTGGCTATAACTGCCCCAGATATCCCTACATCAGAAGTGAGAGGCTCGACATAAAACAAAGAGTCTATAATAGCATAAGATACTAGAGGATCACTTAGGGGAAAAAAAGCCAATAATGCAATCCCTCTAAAAAGATTAAAATAAAAGCCTACCTCTAGCAGGAACCAATGCCTTCTGTATACCTAGCAGACACTTAACAAACATATATCATGTTCCAAAGAGTGGCAGGATGTAAGCTCCTTGGTAGCAGAGCCTGTTTTTAATCTACTCTTTTTATCCACCGTGCCTGGCACGTTATAGGTAAAAATACCTATTTAATAGATGGGTAGATAAGATTTAAGATCCAGCAAAGGACCATCCATCTAATAGCTCTTGAGCACAAATGGAGTATGATCAAAGTATGATCAAAACACACACCGAGTCAGTCATCAAGCATATGTTAAATGTTTCCCACATGCCAGGTACTATACTAAGCCCAAGGATACGAAGAAAGGCAAAAAGTACCCCAGCCCTCAAGGAGCTTACATTCGTGGGGAGATGAAATGCAAACAATAATACTGATGATATAGACATATACATATATATATATTATATATATATGCATGTACACACACATATATATATACATAAAAGAGTACACAAATATATATAAAACATACATAAAGAAAAATAGGTAAATGGATTATACAAATATAAGTAGATAGAGATATTTTTAAGGGATGGTAATCTCAGAGGGAAAATGCTATTATTTAGGAAATGGGACAGAAGGAAAGCTTTCTGTAGGCATTGAAATATGAACTAAGTTTTCAAGCAAATCAGTGAAGCTAGAAGTTGGGGATGAGGAGGGAGGGCATTCTAGGCACAGGGAACACCTAGCACAGGAGATGAGTGTCTTGAATGAGGAACAGCAAGTAGTCCAGTGATTATTAGATCATAGAGTATGTGGAGGGGAGTAAATTAGAAGGCTAGAAAGTTACAAAGGGGTCAGGTGGTGAAGGATTTTAAACACCAAAGGGAAGATTTTACACTCAATCCTAGTGGTAATAAGAGAACTACTGCAGTTTTTAAATATGGAGTGAGGGGAAGAGGTGGGATATGGTCGGACTTGATTTTTAGGAAAATCACTTTAGTGGCTGAATACAGAAAAGGTTCAAAGGGGGAGAGGCTTGAAGCAGGGAGACCAATTATAAAGCCATTAGGATAGTTCAGTCAAGGGTGATGAGGGGCTATATCAGAGTAGTGGTAGTGAGAGTGAAGAAAAGGGAATATATTCAAAAAGAGAGCTGTTAGAATTATTTTAGAGTATAGAAGTTCTTTTCCTCCCCCCAGCCCCCTGCTCCAATTATCTTTGTAAATAAACCAAGTAGAAGTATTGCTGGGTCAGAAAGTATAGGCAGTTTAATAAACCCTTTGGGCACAATTATGAGTTATATTCGAGAGGGTGCTATAAAGGTAGAAATGACAAGATTTGACAACAGATCTAAAATGTGAACAAGTGGGAAACATCAAGGATGAAGCTAGAATTATGAATCTGGGTGACTGGGAAACTGGTCTATTATTTAGTATATTTGACTCAAACTTTTACAAGCTCTAAAGATTTTCAAAAATCCACTGACTCATGTCATCCTCCCCCATCATCCCCATTAAAAAGGAAGGTTTTTTATGCTACTAACTTCATCTTAGCCAGCTTCAGAAATGATTAGATCACTATCTTAAGTTGAAGCTTCGTAGAGAAGAAAAGTGATAGAAGAGCTGAAAAGGAGATGTCTGGGATGATTTAACGAAGGGATGCTACTGTTGATGAAAAATGTCAGCATGTAAATGAAGACACTGACTGATGACGTCATTAATAGAATGGTAGGTTTTATTATTTTTCCAGAAGCAACAGATTGCAGCTGATCCAATCATTGCCACATTTTATATTGTTTTCTTTTGACCAAAGGCATCAGTCTATGATTCTGCTATTTGTGTGCTCCAAGGCACAGCCTGCAACTGGGGCACAAAGCCAAGACATCTCTAGCCCAGACATCCCTACATCAGAAGTGAGAAGCTCCCTAGCTAATTAGGAATGATCTTTTTTCCTGAAACCAGGACACACACTGGTAACTTGGTCTACCAAAGCAATACTCCACCATCTTGGTTTCATGGCATGTGCTGGCAGAAGCTCATGAAAAATGGTTGTATGATGAGGATGTCTCTGAGACAACCATCCAACTCCCTTATAGAATTAAAGCTAGAAAAGACTGTAAAGAGAATCTAATTCAACATTCAATTGACAGATGAGGTAATAGAAGTCCACTTCTTGGATCACTTGACTAAGATCATGCAAGGTAGTAAATAGTAGAAGTCAGATTTGCTGTGACCTAAAACCCTTTTCTTGTGAAGGAACCAGAATAAATAGTTCTCAGTATGTTAGAGGATGCTTTAAAAAAAAAAAAAAAACAACAACAACGTAAGTATTTTGCATTATATGTGTATATTTGTAGGGTTTTCCGTTGTTTTTGTTGAGACTAGTAGATTATACTACAATTTATAGAATCGAAATAAAAAGAAAACCACATTTGTGTGGTTTTCAGAGAAAAGAAGCTAATTTCTGAACTATCTTTTGTCAACTAATTGGTTAATTATGGTCTGCCTTGGTTAAGGTCATAATGACTTGAGTTTCAATTTGCAGATGGATTAAGATTTCACAGATTGTGCAGGTCTTTTTATAGATACAAGGTTAAATATCTTTTGATCTCAGTGTTCAACACCAAGACCTGCCAAAATAATTTTCCTAAATCACAGGTTTATCCAAGGCACTTCCTTGCTATATAGAAGTTTGAGTAACTCCTTCCTGATCTTAGACAAAATAAAAACTTCTCTGCCTGCTAGAATTTGACATCAACCTACTTCTCCTGATACTTTCTATCATAGATTTTACTTAGGAGGCAAATGGGTATACTCGCTGTCCCATGAATCATCAGTTTAGTTCCCAACTGTGTACCTTGACATTGTTATTGCCTAGCGTTCTTTCCTCACTTCCACTTTTTGGGATCTTTAGCTCCCTTTTAGGTTCCACTCAGGGACCATTCCCCTCACCAGTTAGTACTCCTTCCTCCCTCCCTAAATCACATCATACTTACTTGTTTAAATGTTTCTGTACCAGTAAAATGTAAAGTTTATGAAGTTAAAAATGGTTTTTGTCTTTATATTTTCAGTGCCTAAAAAATGCTTGTTGAATTGATTAGGCCAAATGATTATAATATATCAGATGAGTTCTCATGCAATCAACTCTAAAATGTGACTTATTCTTATATCAATAAACTTAATTTCTTCTGTTTTTATCTTCAGAGTCTATTTGAAACTCATGTTCTACCAATTCTTTGGATAAGAAGCCTAACAATGACCTTGGATCAAAAGCAATAAAATCTGACCATTTGAATAAAGAAAAACCACAAAGGCAGTTAACTCTGAAAAGGAAGAGTAAGCAGAACCATAAATTAAAGCACTTTAATAGCAGTAGGAAAGTATAGTGGGTAGAGTACTGGACCAGGAATTATCTTCAGGCTTTGGATTGTATGGTTCTTAAGGCTAGTATTTTAGCACAGTTCCTGGCATACAATAAGCTCTTAATAAATGCTTAGTGACTCACACAATAATTTGTGTGAATATGGCCTCAGTTTCCTCAGCTGTAGAATGGAGATCATAATGCTCGCTAACCTCCTAGAGTTGTAGTGAGGATCAAGAGAGATAAATGTATGGTGTTTAGCATAATGACTGGCACATAGTAGGTATTATATAAATACATATCTCTCTCACCTTTCCCTTCCAAATCTAATATTTTGATTCTAAATGGCTCTATGTATTTTATCTCTAGCAATAATATGCTTTCCACCAGATCTATGATTAAACTACTAAGTGAATGTCCCTCTATGAATCCAAGTCGGAACCTGCTCCACAATCCATAACCTTAGCTGCCTGGCACATTGAGTGGCTACGTGACTTGCCCAGGGTCTCACCATCAGTATGTATCAGGAGCATGGACCTGAATGCAGGTCTTCCTGTCTCCTTGTCTTTTAGACCATCCCTCCATCTGCTAGAGAGGCAATCAGGTAACCAACATGGACCTTAAGTAAAATCCTAACTGTGTGACCTAGACAAATCATTTAACCTTTTTCTGCCTCAGTTTACCATCTGTAAAATGGGGCTAATCAGAGCACATACCTCCTAGGGGTACAGTGAGGATTAAATGAGATAATATGTAGAAAGTGCTTTTGCAAACCTTATAAGTACTATAAAAATGCTAACTAGGGGGCAGCTAGATGGTACAGTGGATAGAGTGCTGGCCCTGAAGTCAGAAGGATCTGAGTTCAAATCTGATCTTAGATACTTAATACTTCCTAGCTATGTGACCCTGGGCAATTGTGATCCCAGTTGCCTCAGAAAAAAAAGCTAACTAATATTAGCTATCAGGAAGAACTATAGTGCTAACATACAATGAAACATCACTATCTCCATTGTCTTCCATATATGTAGAGG
This sequence comes from Antechinus flavipes, assembly GCF_016432865.1. Lineage (NCBI taxonomy): Eukaryota > Metazoa > Chordata > Mammalia > Dasyuromorphia > Dasyuridae > Antechinus > Antechinus flavipes. The sequence continues at coordinate 42,902,483 of NC_067398.1, read as the reverse complement.
TAGCATGCAGGAAGGACATTATGAATTCATTTATTTTGACCATGAAGGGAACAAGCTGGTGGTCTAGTCGGCCATAAGTTTTCTAGAATTTGTGTTTCCAATCCTAGCACAGCAGCAAGAGGAATCTTCCATTTTTTCCTAGTTGCCAATCAACCCCTGTATTCACTTCCCTAGGATTTTCACTATGAAATGTGTGACTGACAACCACAATCCCCAAAGAGCCCCAAATTCCATTTAGTTAGGGCAATGTCATTTTCTAGCTGCTCATCATGAACACGTCACAAAGGAGTTCACTCTGCCAATCCCTTTGAATCAGTTTTTCAGTTCCTCTTTCACCCACTCATAACCTCAAATAGAAGGCTGGAGGGATGGGGTAGGCGGGGGAGGGGGTGCTGAATGGTTTTGCAGATACCTTTTCCTCTGTCCTGCTATTCATCAGCCATGGAAAGCCCACATAAATGGAATAGAAAGCTTATTATTTTTTTTTTTTGTAAATTGAACTAAAATTGAGGTAATCTGGCATTTTGCTGAAAATAGACCGAGATCTCCCTGTCTACTAACAGAAAATTGTTTGCTAACTATATTCTGGCTAGGAAGAAGATAGAGGTATAAGCATTAAAGAAAGGAAGAAAAGGAGGCTCAAACTACTCAGAAACAACTCTGGAGAAAATGAACAATAATTTAAATAGAATAAAGAATACCCTCTGCTTTTAATGGATTTTCTTTTTTTTATAGATCAGCAATAGTTTTGCTGGACTTCAGTTATAAAATGTAGAATTAATAACATTTTGACTTGACTGAATTGTATGAATTCAGTTACTGTGAGATAATTGCAGCCCTTAAAAAAAAAAAAAAAAAAAAAAAAAACCAAAACCTCTACTAAGCAACTACTCCTGTGCTCTCTCTTAGTTCCATCTTCTTTGTGGTTGCCGGTATCTAACAGTAAACAGCTCTACTCCATTTATTGGCAATTACTGCTGAAGGTCACACATCAGCAGTAAGCCTAAATTCCAGGAAAAAAAAAGGCAGCTCTTATGTAAGTCCTGCCTGAATGTTGGCAAGAGCCCAAGAGAACAGTCCGCTGCAATGTAAAAAAAGTAGGACATCTCTGCCTAATACTGAACGTCCTGAGAACTCCCCCTGAAGGAGAAGGAGTTTAATGCTTCTTTTTCATTCCTCCTGACCCTTCTTGAGTAAAACTCCCTCCCCACTCTGGATGGCTCCCATTTTTTTTTCTTTCTGGGATTTACAAACTTCACCTTCAATCTCATGACTTTCCCTGCAGCACATAAAGGATGCTGTGAACTCAGATTCTCTCAGCACCGGAAACAGGCAGGGGGCAAGCAGTTTAGCTCCCAGGCCAAAAGCAACTGTTTTCCAACATAGGAGCTAATTTAGCTTCCAGTTTAAGTTAGGGAGCCAGCCAGATGATACCATGCTAATTGAGAGTAAATGATGATTCATCAAATTTTAGGGAGGACGTTGATAAACTAGAAAAAAGTATCCATAGGAGGGTATCAGGAATGGGAAATTCCTCTGTTAATTCATACCATATGAAGAGAAGATGAAGGAACTAGAAGCTGAGAGAAAAGATTTACGGGGGGATAATTGTTGTCTTCAAATCTCATGGAAGAGAAGAGAGAAAAATGGCTCCAAACCCTCTTTCAGCTTTAATTGATTCTATAATACCAAGACTTGTTCTAATTAGTCTCAGGAGGAAAAAAAAATAGGAACACCGAGGGGAAATTGCAGAGGCAAATTTTGGCCGGATGGAAGGAAAATCTTCCCCATCCCCTTGAACTTCCCCAAAGCGCTATGAATTGCACCTCCAAGGCTGCATGGCCACTTGTTGTAGATGACACAGAGGAGATGCATGTTCAGGTATGGTTGGACTGGATGGCATTAGATGGTCCTTCAAAGGAGAAAATTTTATGATTCTGTGGCTACAGAAAAGTCCTCCTTTTTCCCATCTGCCTCTGAGCTTTCTTCAAGGCTCAGGTTAAGTACCACTTCCTATAAGAGACCTTCCCTGTTTTCCCCCCTGCCCTCCCTAGTATTAGTGCTCTACCATGATACTCTATATATTTTATATTTATGTATTTATTCATCTGTATATGTGTGTATTGTATATGTATGTATATATTGTTTTCCAGCATTAGAACATAAGCTCCTAGAGGGTGAGACCTAATCTTTACCTTTTTATTCCCAGTGCTAAGCATAGTCCCTGGCTTGTACTAGAGAGGTAATAATTACTTGCTGAATTGAATTGTATTATGGCCAAGACTGATGGATGGATGCATACTGTGATAACACATAAACTAGGAACACATCACTCATTTACTTCTTACGGCCCCTTTTGCTTGGTTTCCAAGCACAAGAACAGTACAAGAAACAAAATTTGTGTTAATGGAACTGTAATTTTCCCTCACTCTCACCTGAAGTCATAACTATCAGCTCATGCTAGCAGTGAGGCCCTTACATTACTGCTTTCCAGATGACAAAGTACTTTCACATCTATTTGCTAGAGATTTCTATTTATTGCTCTGGAATGGGCTCCAATGCCAGTAAATGATTTTTTTTTCAGGTAAGGAATACTGAGATGAGTTAATTTTAGAAATAAAACACCCCCCCCCACCATCTTTTCCCCAAGAAATATTTCTGAGTCAAATGTCCTTAGTGACAAAAACACGATACAACAAAAAAAAGCAACACTGAAAAAAAAAACCCTGTTCTCTATTGTTTCCCAAGTTTCCTAATGATGCTTTTGGCCAGACTCTAGGGGCCATAGTTCTGTCCCATTTTCCAGTATTTCATTGGGTCACAGGAGATTAATTCTAGTTCAAAATGTGATAGTTCCAGCTGAGGCCATAAAGGCCAAGGAATTTTCCTTCTGAAGAGAAAACTGCATGAACTTTTCAGCTGCAACTCGGAAGAACACTTCAAATGAGTTACCCACCTCTCTACTGACACAACAAGCTCCACAGAAAAGTAATGTTCAGTGGTTTTCTCTTTCTCTTCTTTTCTTTTGAAGGTGATGGTAAGAAGAGTGGAGATACACCCTTCTTTTATTTGAGAAACCTATTTTGGTTGGATTTAAAAGAAGCTTTATTCCAGAATGTAGTTGAAAGGGCCCTCCAACATGCACTTTTATTGTAGAAAAGCTATTGCACTGTCCTCGGTTCACCTTGTGGTTGCAAAAGCACTCAACATTGCTTGGAACGGTATATGATTTTTCCAAGTAGTTCATGACCCCTTTCTCTCTTCTATCTATCCCAGCTTGAGACAAAGGGAGATAGAAGTCCTTACTCAGACAATTCCTAGTGGGAATCACTTTGGTCACCAGCCAGCAGAATACATTTATTGTTGTTGTTTTTTTCTTTTATTATTTAATTGAATTTGGTGTATTTCTTTACAGTTCAGAGTTGGGTCCTTGCTTCCATCCCATGACAGGATGAACTTATTAGATTTCTGAAGAACACATACCTCAGCTCAGTCAGGAGAAACCTTCGTTCTATTTCCAGCCCTTTCCTTCCTCTCTAAAGGAGGAAGAAGAAACCCATAGTACCATGATCATCTTCAGAATAGACAAAGATGGGCAACGCCAGCCAGACACACTGATGCACAGCCAACAGACACTGCAAAGGTCTGCAGAAGTGGGACTTGTTTTCTCTGCCCTACCAGGCTTTGACAGTTGCTAGTGGTAACAATGAAAAGGGAACCACCACTGCTTCCTCTGGGAATTTACAGAGAATTCAAACTCTTGCCAGATTATGCTCTTTTCATAAACAGACAGTATTCCATTTCCTACTGTGTATTTATAGACACACCTGCTACAGCCATGGAATCGTTCCATGAAGGAGTAATAAAGTCCCAGTCGGGAGACCAAGTTCTATATCGAGTGATCCCACATTTCTCTGGTCCGCAGCCTAAGACTGGTGAAAGTTCTCATTTTATGGCCTTATTTGTAATTCAAAACAGAACTTGAACTTTCAACAGATAAATTAAACTCCCAAGATTTTTATATCCTTGGGACCAAGATAGAACCAAAGGTAGTCAACTTTTCAGATGAGCAGTACCCAGTTGGGTTGTTGTTGGGACCCCCACCCTGCCTTTCAGAAAAGGAAGGGAGAAGGAAAAATGCCATCACATTCAAGGAAATAAACTGACTCATTTTACCACTCTTCCTTCCCCACTCCGATTTCTTCCGTGTCTCCTCATGCCCATAAGATGTGACTCCTAGGTCAAATAAATTTAATATTAGAAATGAAGGCTATTAATGTGTTTTTTAAATAGTTTTATATTTGGAATCTGGGGACCTTGACTGTGCTACTAAAAAGATATATGACTGAAGGTAAATCATGGCTCCTCCCTGGCCCTTGAATTTTTCATATGCAATACAAAAGAAGGATATTAGCTGACAACCTAAGACTCTGTTCAGCTGGAAAATTCTGTAATCCTAAGTGTCATTCTCCTTAAATTGGCTGGTCATTTCTTTTCACTTCTGCTTTCTGAGGAAGTGGGTATCAGAGTACCAGTTAAGAAGATATTTTGATCTATTTTGGGTTATGTGAATGAGTAGATCCCAATCAATATCACATTTTAATTATTTCCCCATAAGAAGGGACTGCTATCTTTCTATAACTTTTATCTACTTTTCTGGACCAGAAATTGAAAAAAATATTTCTGATGAAAATCTATTTTTAGCCTTTCCAATCTCATTCCTTACAAATAAATACCAATTCTCAAATAACACAAAAAATTTTTTTATCTGGGATAAATAACTTAAATATATACCATCTGATCGATGTGGAAAAATAATATTCCCTCAAAGGATTTGAAGGGTTTGCTGGTCCATGAATCCTATCTACATTCAAAATTCTATCCACAATTAGCTATCCCTCTCCAATATTGCTCTTCCTGACAAGGTTAAGTTAACTCAAATTTTTAGGAATTTGGGAGGGGTTTTATCTGTGCATCTTATCTATTGTGTGTATATCTTATGTTATCTATTGATAAGGCTTTTTCTATGAAAGGAGGCCAGAGATAATAAATTTTTTCAATTCCATGGAAAAAACTTCAACTACAAACCTTCCCCTTTTAATCCTCACACTGACATTTGTGTTTCATTATTTAGAGACAAAACAAATTAACTCAGTTAATGTCCATGACTACAGTGCCTTTTCCATACACTGTTTTCTCTCTTGTTTAATTATCCTTTATAGAGAAAGTGATGATCAAATGATATAATAATTGTAAAGTGCTTAGCATAGTGCCAAGTGCTATTTATTATTATAATTTATCTTCACTCTGAACCTTAAATTAAGTCCAAGTATGTTTAAAAATACGTTTTGTGTAAAAATAAAGTTAATTTACTTTAATGCTGTTTTCCTTCCACAAGTACATGGTCAGTATCACTAAGAAACTTAGCTTTGAGCAATAAAGAAAACAATATCCTAACTTCATAAAGCTTTCCTCACATCGAGACAAAAACTACTTTCCTACAGATGACACACAAGTCTGTCATGAGAAATGCCAATGGAAAAGACACATGATACACTAGGTTTCACTCCCATGGTCAAAATGGACAAAATAAAATGTTAAACACCAGAGAGAGACTAGAGGACAGACAGGTCATGGGGAAACTTGGAAAAGAGCATGGAAACAACACTATGGGACATTTAAAAGAGAAAGGAGGACCTCAGTATTATCCGATTCATCAATGGAAATCAGCTGAAAAAGAAAAAAAAAGGGGGGGGGAATAAACATTAGGAATATTAAGTATAAGTCAGTTCAAGTTCTAGGCACTATTAGAGATTGTTGTTAAAACACAGTGTTGTAAAATTGATGTAATTGTCACAAAAGCCCCATCTGGGTTCACAGTCCTGTCACCTTACTCAGTGACATCTGTTCTGCTAGAAAAATTCTACCAGGGAACAAAACAGACAGGATGCAGTCATGCTTTGTTCACATGCCGAGTGTCAAACCACACTGATAGCCCAACCAAGTTCTAAGAACTCCACCCTGTGGCTTGCAAGTTGGCTAAAATGTGTACAGAACTGTGGGCCAGGGAGAATTCCCCAATTAATAACGTCATATTTTCAGACAGCAGTGGGAAAGAATGGAAGCTAAAAGGCAGATAATGCACGTCAATTTGGGAGGAGAACCTTTCACTTTCAATCTTATTAAGATTACTGCAACCCAAATTGAACAGTGACACAGGCTGGACATTGAAACTCTATAAGAGACAATTCAGTGTTCCTGGGGTCACCTGGAAAATAAGGGGATGAATGTATCCCAGGCCCAGAGATTCCCAGGCCAACTCAATCACTGTGTTTAAGAGTAAAAGTTTAAGTAAGAATTTGAAAAATAAAATTTGAAAATTTGAGATGGAAAAGAGTTAAGGAAATTAAAAAATAAAAAGAAAGAAGATTCCTTTCATTAATCAGCTCCTACACCAGTGAATTTCATTTATGGAGTACATGTAAGAGAATCCATAACAATAGTCTTCATTAAAAATTCTAAAAAAATTATATCAACACTCTCCATTCTAACTTCTGACACATGAAGTAAACGTTTAAGTTCCTAACAGAGATCTGACAGCAAAAAATACAAAAGTCTTACCCAGATGGAAAAAAGGGAAGACTTAGTAATCACTGTATAAAAATTTGAGCACATAAGAACCCCATTGCTGAAACTATTCAAGGAAAAAATATACTTTATACAAATTCCATAATACTTACTTATACCTCTTTTTACTCCGATTTTCCTTTCAATTTCTTTAAAAGCCTCAATTTAGTAAATTGCTATAATATAACTTCTATAATATCAGTTATGTTAAATAAGATCATATCTTATAACAGCTAGATTGCCTCATGTTATGAGGCTGAATGTTTTCTATTGACCACAAAGTTTCTCATTTTTCATTTTCGTATCCCTAGTTCAATATTGTATACATTAATAAATTAGAAATTATATTTATTTTTAATATAAATTATATTTATATTTATAAATAAATGTGTGCTAAATTGACCTGACTTTGAGATGTTAAGTTCAGAAAGACTTTTTTTCTTTCTGGTATCATTTTAGATCATGGCCATATTGGGACATAATCAATAAATGGGGGGGCGGAGGAGGGAGGGTGATCACAGGAGAGGAAGCGGAGCAGTACAGGTTTTTTGCTTTGTTCCCTTAATAAAGTACATATGATGAAAAAAAGAGAATTTTCCAACTGCTATCGGGGACAAAAATGTTATTAACTGTTTGTTATTGGTATCAGAGATGACGGTTGCCATTACCTCCTACAAAGTCTTTTCTGCTTTTCATTTGCTTCTCTGAGATAATTTAATTTTAATAAAAAAGAAGATGTCTTAGCAATGATGATTCCACCAACATCAAAGAAAATGCAATTTCTACTCTTATGGAAGCCAGGAAAAATCAGGTGGGCACAATAATTCCTTTTCTACTGTCCATAAATTACACTAGATGATTTTTAATCTCATAAGATCATCCCTTTTGGCTCTGAAATTCAATAAGTGGAAACAATGTGGGGGCCAAGAGTTTCTCTTTCTTTTTTTCAGTATTCTGTGCCTTTTCTAACTCCTTCTTTGTTGGGCATTAAAATGGGCAAGATCTTATCACATGTCATATTTGGCTTCTATTTTTGGATAGTTATGAATGGTAACTCTTTGTAGTTAATGGAATTAATGGAATGAGTAAGAAAGGAGAGCTAGTTGCTATCTTCTGCATTAATGTTGATGTAGATGGAGAGACAAAGATATGGAATCTAGGAGTTTTACACTCTTTAGATCACAAAAAAATTCAAAGTAATTTAATAAGTACAATGTCATGTTAATAATAAACTAATTTGCAAAATGCAGAATGATGGTCCTGGAAGTAAAGAAGATTTGAGAGCTGACATTGCCTTACTTGGACACTTTTTAGTTGTCATCAGAAAGTTTACTTTAAATGATGTTCAGTCGTGTCTAACTCTGTGATCCCATTTGGGATTTTTTTTTTTTTTTAGCAAAGATATTAGAGAGATTGGCCATTTCCTTTTCCAGGTCATTTTATAGATGAGGAAACTGAGGCAAACTAGATAAAGTAACTCACCCAGCATCATGCAGCTAGTAAGTGTGAAACCAAATTTGAACTCAGGGTTTCCTGACTCCAGGTTCTAAATAGTAAAGAATCAGGAAGACTCCTAAATTCAAGTTGCATTTTACAGTGTGTAGAATGCTTAACCTAGAATCAAGAAGAAGACTCACCTTCCTGAGTTCAAATTTGGACACAGACATGTAGCAGCTGGGTGATTCTGGGTGAGTCACTTAACCCTGATTGCCTCAGTTTCCTCATTCCTTCATTGTTTTCTAGTAGAATCTGACTCTTTGTGACCCTATTTGGGGAGCTGAGATCATCTATCTCAGCCCTTTCATTTCAAATGAAATGAGGGGAGAATCTTTTCGAAGATTAAACAAGGAGAAAGGACCAGTGGTCATCTTTGACCTCAGTCATCTGATTTCAAAGACAGCCCTCTGTCCACTGAACCACACTGCCTCTATAGTTAATAATCTGATTAATTTGCCTGTTGACAGGAGAAGTCTATAATGTTCAGTACTCAATGCCTGACATATATTAAACATTTAACAAATGCCTGTTGATTGACTGAAATGTAGAAAATGGCCTTTTATTCTACCAAATAGTAGTCAAATTTTAAAAAGTTATAAGGGTCATATTATTATATATAAATATTAATATAAATATCCTAAACTCCCTCACTTTATAACACAGTTTGTGTTCATTCTTGAGGAATTTCTTGTAAAATTAAATACTTTTTAGCTTCCATTAGAAAACTTGATTTAAAAAACAAACTTTTGAATCTTCATGTAAGGAATGTAATTATTAATTAAGGTTAACTCCATATTTTCTTAGGTTAGTCTGTCTTAAGTCAAGGCAAATATCCATGTACACATATACGCTTTACGTGCTGGTTAGATGTTATTTCTCACAGGAGTATCAAATGTTTCTTAGGAAGGCTAGCTACTGTGTGACTAAACATTTAAAAGTGGCCCTCCTCGAGTTCTCTTTCATAATACTATTTTATATCTTGACACTTTATTTATATTCTTTTTGCCATTTTATGTGAAACATTTAACAATGTGCAAAGTTATAAACAATATAGCAATATAAAAAGTTAAAAAGGGTAAAAGTTACGCCTTCTCCTGTCCTGTAAACTTAGCAAATATGTAGGTATTCTGTTAATCCGAGGCCTTTCTTTGACTAATAGTAAATTTAAAACTTTAAATTAAAAAAAAAAAAAACTTTAAAAAACTGAAAACTTTTAAAAATTTAAACTTGCATTAAAAAAAGGCAATAAGAGGTCAGTTGTACTTGATGACATTTATTTTGACAAGTACATCTTTAACAAGTACACATTCAATTCTTCTGACATCATCACTTCACTAAATAAATGAGTTGTAGGATAGTTTGGTAGGGCATGGTAATCTTAGTATAATGATCCCTATTAAATCTGCCCAAATGGAGCTGAAATAATAAATGAGAGCTGTAATTCCCAGAGAAGACATGGAGAAGCATTAGTGTGGCTGCAGTTCTATTCTATTATTGTACTGATTTTTGGAGGAAAAGGGAGAAAGGAATACAAGATCAACTATATTTTTTTGTTTGTTTGTTTGTTTTTGTTTGTTTTTCCTGTGAAGATGGGTAGGAGGTAAACAGTTTCCAGGATACTGGGTATTTAGTCAATATCAAGGATGCTGGATGGTCTTCTTGCACTCACAGTCAGAATAAATGGACAGAGGGTCTTCTGGCTTTAAAATCAGAGGCTTTTTGATTATCAGAAAGATATACATAGCAGCTCACCAATAAGAAATATAAGTTGTCTATATAGAACCTAACATATATGCACACAGAAGCGTACATACACATATGCATGTGCACACATACATTCTCACACGCTCTTCTCTCTATCTCCTTTCCTATATACCTCTACACACATACAAATTTTGATTTAGAATTTAAATATAAGCTAAAATGAAGACATGCAAAATTTTGAAAATTATTTGTCTGAAAAAACCATGATTATCATGAGGTCAGCAGTCTTGAGCATAATTAGCTTATTAAAGATTCAAACAAGAAAAAGTCATATTCTGGAAAGCATGCAGGCAAGCTGTTGGGTTGAGTTCAAACGCCAAATCAGAAAGTCTGAGGGTTATTTTCTTCAATAAATTTTAGGGTAAAGTTTTATTTTACTTTTTAAAAAACAGTCAATACTTGCAATCTATGTTAAGGAGGACTTTTCTTTCTCCCCCCTCTCCTTTTCAAATTCCCTTAATTTAATGAAGATATGCTGCTGAATGAAAAGAAATATCAAGTACCTTTTCTCCATAGCCTCTGTCTTTGGTCATCATTTCCCTGAGTGTTTGTAACACTTTGATACAAAGTTTTTCTTCATTCTCTTCGAGCAGCTGTTTAGTATGTTTTATTAACCTGAAAAGGGGGGAAAAGGGAAAGGTTTGATTTGCTGCCACTAGCTTGCAAGGGCACCAACTTCTCAGCATCTTAGGATGACTGGATATAGGACCAGGAAGTCTGGACCAAATGAGCAGCAGTCTCATCCTGAAGCCTTCTGGCTGGCCCACCAGCTCATCTGCATCTCAAAAGTGACACCTGCTGGTGGATGGGGAGAAGCACCATGGCCAAGGCTCTACATGGCATCCTAAGCCATGTCAAAGGCTTCCATTTCCCAGCAAGTATTTATTATGTGCCTACTGTGTACCAGATACTGCTTCAGATGCTGAGCTCTTTCTTTATAACGGTAAAGAAACGTAGATTAGCTACTTCAAGCAAGGTTAACAATATATTTTTAAAAGCAGGAAGATCATCTCCTAGAATTCATTTAAAAGAGATGATTTCGATAGCATGACTAGCCACATGTTGCAGAGTGCTGTGAATTAAAGAGGAAAAATAAGGAGTCATATGAAGATATTCTGGGATTTACTGTTTCCCTGATCCAGAGCCCAAGATCTGAGAGCTCGTATAGGGAGGTGGATAAAGATCTTAGCTTGGAGTTAGGACATGGGTATTCATGTCTGACTTTCTATTCCTTCCAGTAGGGAAAGGGGGAGAGGAGAGGAAGAGAGGGAAGAAAGGAGAAAAAGAAGGGAGAAGCGGGGAGGGAGAAAGAGAGAGATTGATTGTGTGTGTGTGTGTGTGTGTGTGTGTGTGTGTGTGTGTGTAAAGCTGCTTAAATCCTATGTAACCCCAGGCAACTCCACTCTTTAAAACTATAACTTTCAGACCCAGTGGTCAATTTGCAAACAGTGGAGAAAGTTTTTCACCAGTGATTCTCCATCCCACTGAAAGTCACTGAAATCACAGTTCCAAAAAAAAAAAAAAAAAAAAAATCCCAGAGTCTAGCAAATGCATGATATACAAATGGCACATGATAAATGTTTGTAGCTTGAATGATTGCAGAAAACATACACTTATCTCTCATCCAAAATTTCATCCTCCTATCAAGGAAGCGAGAATAGGTGGGAGCACAAAATCTAAATATCATTGTTTATATTTCCAAGTATCTTCTATAGATAATGTCTGTGATCAATCAATACTATAAAGCAACAAAGAGGCACAAAAAAGCAAGTAAAAACATTTGTCATTAAAATTAGGGGCAAATTGGCCAAAATGGTTTCAACCAAAGGGGCTTTCCTTAATTCCCCATTCAGTTCTCCCAATCTTGTTTTAAGAAAGCAATCATAGTTAAAAACTGTCAACCTGTTCCAAGCAAGGAAGACACTTCCTTGCATTAGTTAAAAACTGTTAACCTGTTCCAAGTAAGGAAGGCACTTCCTTCCACAATCTATTTCTAGGGCTCTGGAATGAGCCCCGCCATGGGCATCCTTAACAGATCTCCTGAAGGAAGAGCACTCACAGTATCCCAAGACACAAGCAGCTTACTTGCAGATGAAGCCTCCACTTTCACATTTTCTTCGGGCATCTGTGTTCTCTGGGAAAAGCAGTTCTGGTCGATGGAGCACATCCACGAGCACAGACAACTCTGCCTGAACGAGGGGCCGCAGACGGTCTTCTAGGGCAGACACTATATCCTGGAAGGCAAGAGCGAGGAGCGTTAGTGGCTGAGGGTCTGGGCCGAGCTTCGGCATTCTGAGAAGTTGAGTCCATCCATAAGCAATTTTGCATACTATCACTCTGCACTATCAACTCATGGATCACACGTCTAAAATAACGGTGCTTCCCCCCCTCCATCCTCCTGGGAAGTGCTAGTCTCTGAAGTGCAAACTTCCCACCACCCCTCCGTTTAAGGAAATGGAGTCTTTTGGGCCAACAACGCATTCCATGTTACGGTTACATGAAAACACAAACGAATGAACATGCTGTATCAACATGCTAAATAGATGTACCCTGAGATAGCATGATGGTCTTCAAATACAAAACACACTGCTGTAGGAAAGGAAAACAGAGAAAAATGTGAAAGGGCAGCTGAGTCAAACACCGCAAAGAATATGTGAAAGGCAAGTAGCAGAGAACAGATGAAGGGATGGGCTCCACCAGCGGGCAGCTCTCTTACAGGATGGGCACTCAGGACCGACCCAAAGCCAGGATGCCTAAGACGAGCACAGACTGGACTGAAACAGAAAACAGACTCGAGGCTCAGGCTTTGGAAGAGAGGGAAACTCTGAGGCTTTCATCTCTGAGGAAAACACACACAGAGTTTTGTGCTGATTTCCTCTGGAGGAATATCAGCTCTGCTTATTTAACTAGGAAGTTTTCAGAGGTTACGTGGCATGGTGTATTGACTGTAGTACTTGGGAAGTCAGGGAGTCCTGGGGCCAAAGCCTACATTTGACATGGAATTGGAGGTGCCAGAGTGGGCAGAGCACCAGGCCTGGAGTTCAAATGTGGCCTCAGACACTTACTAATTGTGTGATCTGGACAAGTCACTTTACCCTGTTTGCCTCAGTTTCCTCATCTGTAAAATGAGCTGGAGAAGGAAATGGCAAACCACTGCAGTGTCTTTGCCAAGAAAACCCCAAAATAGGGTCACAAAGAGTCAGACAAGACTGAACAACAATAACAACAAGTGTGACAATTAGCAAGTCATTTAGTCTCTTTGAGCCTGTTTTTTTTTTCAACATAAAACAGTCTCTCCATATCTATCCCCTGAGGCTGTTGTGAAGCTCAAATGAAATAATGCATGTAAAAGAGTTTAGAAAATTTAAAATTTTGTCATGAGTAGCAGAAATATTATTTCACTAGGACAAGCAAAACAAGCTATGTGGTCACTCAATTTGTGAGTGCAGAAAGTCAAATCAGTGACTACTGAGATACTGTCTAAAGATGCTCAGAAGGATTCAGTGACTTCCATCCAGAATTCTCCAGACCCTTGCAGATCCAGAAGAATCCTTGAAAGAACCCAGATCATGCTGATCCCAATTTGCCAGCACATCCTCCAAAACATACCATAGAGCAAACATCCTATAAAACAATCTGAACCTTACTTCTCAGCATCCACAGAATTAAGCGATATTTACCAACCCAGCCAGATTCATGGAGGACTGAAATCTCATTGTCCATGGAGATCCCTCAAGAAGTTGCTATGATAATGCATTGAGTAACATACCCAATCATAGCTTACGAGCTGGAAGTTAGTCTGACTAATTCATTTTATCCATGAGGAAACAGAATCTCAAAGGGAAAGGAACTTGCTCAAAGCCGCCCAAGCTGGACTGGATTCCTGGTCTAAAGGCTAAAGATGTCACTGAGAATACTATAGCAGAAGCTTCTTACAGTTGAGAGCCTCAGGTTGGGAAGGAGTTAATAGATCTTCTGAGAGCCTACCAACAACCTGGAGATCAGTGAATCACTGGGAGAATCTATGCCTTTTCAGTGCCCAGCTCCCTCACTGGGCACATATTATAAACTTCTGGGAGAAGAAGAGCCTTCCAGGGTGAGAAAAACAAAATCCCAGAGTCTTATTCCCTACTTGCTGGCACTCTGCTTCCCGACAAGAGCCGGTTCTCACTCTTTCCAAGGCTAACTAATCCTCTGAAACAAGGATTTGCAGTTTGTGTCCTGGATGTTGCTGGAAGCCTAATGAAGCCTATGAATCCCTTCTCAGAAAAAATTTGTGGCCCACCTTCATAATTAAGGGAAATGCTAATTTCCAACTAGAGGTTAGTGAAAATAAAAATGTAATATCTTCCCCATCCAAGTTCGTGAAATCTCCTTGAAATCTATGCATGCACTTCTCTGACTCCCAATTAAAAATCTTTAAAGCAATCAGGACCCTCAGATGCATTCTCAAATCAAGGCTGTCTCTTCCTAAATGATTTCATATTCCTCTCCCAATATGCTATTTTTTTCTCTGAACCTCACAACTTTGAAATTCTTTTATTTTACTTTGGACTGATCTTAAATGCTCGGTCAAACCCAAAAAGTACATAGTTGGGACTAGATCATCACCTGCAATCTTTCAATGATGTTCCTGTAATCACGCGAAGCGGCGAGCACAGAGTCCCGGCGAGCGGCATTTCTTGCCGACAGTCGCCAGTTCATGGCGGTTTTCTGCACAATGTTGTGTGACTTGAGGAACAGGTTATTGACCTGGCTATCCAAGTCCACAGGGATGGCGATTGCTCGACTTTTAGCTGGAAGAGAAGAAGGTAAATTTTGAGCAGTGGACAACTGGGCAAATTGTCAGATCTGTCTGCTATCTGTCTATCCCTCTATTCCTATTCAACAATCTAGTTATCTATCATCTACCAAGAAATTATCCATCATCTACCACAAGAAAGACTGAAGCTAATCAATTTCTCATATAGTTATACATACATATATACATATATATACACACATCTATATCATCTCTCTCTCTCTATGTGTGTATATATCTACACATACACACACATATATTTATTATAGCTAAGTCCTGATTATTATGAATAATGAATACCCCCAAAGTAATTGCATTGTTTGAATTCACCTTGCAAATTTTCAATGGATGGAACCAATTACCATTTTTTACATTATTATAACTTCAAATAGTAAAAAAAAAAAAAAAGAATGAATTAATAAATAAATCTCAAATAAATAGGATTACTTCACAGAGTTCATCATTTGTATTAAATGGTACCTTGTTGTAGGTAGAGCAGTGAATGAAACACTGGGCCTAAAATAAGGAAGACCCAAGTTTAAATCTGGGTTCAAATAGTTACTAGATGAGTTTCCTCTGTTTGCCTCAGTTACCTCAACTGTAAAATGGGGATAATGCCAGCACCTAGCTTCCAGGGTTATTGTGAGGATCAAGTGAGATGGTATTTGTAAAATACACTGCAAATCTTAAAAGTGTATGAATGCTAATTATATCTAATTTTTTATTTTATATGTATGTATAGGTAAATAATCTCTTCATTATTGATGAGAGATTTAATATCATATTGGCTTGTCCATTATTCTGTGCCCAATTAATGTGTACTAGTTTTAAGATGGGGCAAAGATAAAAGAAACCTCAGAGAACCCTTAACTTAATAATCTCCTCATTTTACTGAAGAAGAAAACTAAAGTCTAATTCACAGAGATAAGTGAATGATAATTACCAAAGTTGATATTCATATAAGATATTAAGTTTTACAAAGCACTTCCTGTATTTTATCTCATTTAATCCTCAAAACAACTCTCTGAGGTGCATACTACAGTATTATTATCCCCATTCTACAAATAAGGCTCAGAGAGGTTAAGGTTCAAAAGGCGAATAAAATGTTGGAGGCAAGATTCCTACATTTCTCTTCTCTAGTTCTGAACAAAGATTTAATGCAGGATCTCAGATGCTGGATCAAGAGCAACTTTCATTATATCATGTTAATTTTCAAGGACCCAAACAAATCATAATTGGGCAGGCAAAGCTTTGGTGACCTAAAAATAACCATCCCTTCTTACTTTCTGAAAGGGCAGATTATTTTTAGATTACATGCTACTCTGTGCCCTCTTATTAGCATAGATAATTGAGACACGTGGATTTAAAAAAAAAAACAAAAACAAAAACCAACAACCTTACAATCTTTGGGCTTTCCGAAGTGTAAAGCTCTTAGATTTTGCTCTTATTACAAAAAGTTGAACAAGACCTCTGTGAGTGCATGTTTAATACCCTTCATTTAGTCTCTAGGGAAGTTAGAGAGGCCCATGGACAGTTACTGTGTAACTTCCAAAGTTGAATTTCTTACTTTAAAAGATAATAGATAAGTTAGGCTTCCAATGGGCAATGGATGAAAAAGGGTAGCAGTCACTTTACATTGCTCTGCAAAGTTTAATGTAAAAAAGTAGATTTTTGAATGAAGTTGAGGCTGGAACGAGGACAGAGGGAAAAGGCAGGAGCCTCTCATTCCCAGGGGGTTTCCTTTCAATACCTGCTGATTCCCCATTTGAGGTTGTGTTTCCTGTGTTACCCAGCCCTACAAAGAGGGCAAAAGTCAGACTTGAGCTGAT
Organism: Antechinus flavipes; assembly: GCF_016432865.1. Classification (NCBI taxonomy): domain Eukaryota; kingdom Metazoa; phylum Chordata; class Mammalia; order Dasyuromorphia; family Dasyuridae; genus Antechinus; species Antechinus flavipes. The sequence continues at coordinate 42,885,965 of NC_067398.1, read as the reverse complement.
GTGTTCCAGATTCTGAGATTAGACCAAGTTATATTCATATCACACACACACACGTTTCATTACCTTTTGTTCATTTTAAAAATGCACTTTGGATGCAGGAAAAAGCTTTCACCTACTGCTACAGCACCTGCAGATTCTATTGATTAGACTTTGTTTCAAGTAGCTTACTCAAAACCAAGCTGAACATGATTCATTACACATCAACTACTCACTTTCACAAAGTCACAAAATTTCAGTGTTGGAAAGGACCTTGGCAAACATCCAATCCAACTCTTACTCACAGAAAGATCTCCAGGACCAAACAGTTGATAAGAGGCTGTCTGATGACTTCCAACAAGGTGGATCCCACTCTCTCCTAAAGCAGTCCCTTTCACTTAACCAAATGGCTGAAAGATTTTTCTGCATATCAAGATTTAAATTTCCTCCTCTGTCACTTTTACACTTACAACTAATTCTGTCCCTTTAGGTTAAAACAAAACTAGTCTACTACTTTTTCATCTTAGAGAGAGTCATCAACTACTTGAGGACAGTTAATATGGTCCCCTCGCTTCTCTCTTTTAGGGCTTCTTAGGCTCAGGAAATATGTCTTTTTAGGAAATGACATTAGCAAACTTATCAAGGCCTGGCCTAGAGGCACTCTGAAAGTTAGGGAGTTCTTTTCTCTTACTGGGAGCATGTTTCTGCAGGCACTTTCAAAGTTGGATTTCTTGATTTTAAAGGAGGTGAAAGTCAAAATGCATAGATCTGGGCCCAAAGAAAAGATGTAGAGCCACCTAATTAAAAAAACAAATTTAGATTCAAATGAAGAATACATGGTTTCTTCCTTAGCATTCTCGAAGAGCATCAAGCAGCCACCTTTTTGACTAGATTCATATAAGATACTTTGACTTTGGAGAATATTTGCCATGGATAGATTATCAATTTCTCTTAGCTTAGTCCTACAGGGAGTACAAGCAGACAGCTGATGGATATGCAGCACTTAGTGCAAAAATAAATGATACTGATACAAATTTTGCAGGTCAATGGGAATAGGAACAGCCATTGTGGTTTAAAGAGCACAGTCACTAAGTACTGGGGGTTGAAGGATGACAAAAAGAAGAAGAAACTCAATCATAATAGTTCCACTTAAGATTTGCAAATTCTTTCTCACAGCAGATAGCACAGTTACTATTAATGTTTATTATATATATATATTTAACCAATGAGGAAACTCGGGACTGGCAAGATGAAGTAAGTCCATGCTCACATGCTCAAATGTTTGAAGCAGACTAGATTAACTATTTGTGTTTTTGATATTTTATAGACTAGACCACAGGGGCTTTCCACCTATTAGTGCCATCTTTAAACATAAAGTATACTTTTGGTTATGTTAGAAACAAAGGCAACTGTCAAGTTTCTTACCTACATCAGAGAGCACCCTTATACAACTCTCCACGGAGGCTTTCTGACTCGGCATCAGCCAGTTGCAGTGATAAACCCTGAATACTCCTTGTAGCAGTTGTACAAAGACTGGCTGACGCGTCTAAAAGGGGAAAAAAAGGAGGAAAAAAATCAAAGAAAGCTGCATTTTATTCTCTCAAGACAAACAGTAAGTCAAGTCTTCTTATGTTCAGTTGGGTGTTCAAGAATAGATCTCTTCATCCATACTCCAGACATGAAGTATTCCAGAGCAAAACAGGGGGAGAGATCAGATGAACAAGGAGATCAAACATTTTTATGAATCATTAGAAATAATAAGGAAGAAAAGCAAGTCATTATCTTAAGCCAGAGCACAAAACTGCACTTATCTGCCTAGAGTTGCCCATAAGAAGGCCCCTTGGAGAAGGAAAGAGGAAAAGGTTTAGTTGGGAGACTGGGTAAAGAGGTTAAGAAAATAAAAACTGGATCTTGGATGAAAACTGTTGAGTTTTGATCTTCTAAAAATGGTCTTAACTCCCAACCCCCACCTACTCAGGGCCAAGAATATGCTGTAATACAGTGTGTAAAGATAGCAGAGGTAATAAACTGATATTTAGATGTTGTCTGTTAAAGGCTTTATTTCCCTAAAAAAGTAGCTAAGAGACCAATCATATCCTATAACTAGAAAAGTACAAATCTTCACTCGACCAATCAATTGATCTTACATCATCAGAGGGTAGATCTAATTTAGGTCTTGAACCTTCTGTACTAGAATATTTCACTTCATTGGATGAAGGATACATGCCCCACTTTATGTTCTTAGTTTACACAGTTAAAAAGCTAATCAGCTTAATAAAAATTACCACCCAAATGTTCTGCAAGGCATTTGGGAAGGGAAAAAGAGTTAATTCAGGCAACTGAGTAAACACCCTTTGAATGCTAATAAAAAAAAATGATGTGTTGCAAGAAAACTGAGGTTAGTCAAAGAAGTTGGGCTTTCCTGTAAATGTTGGCACAGAAAAAAATCTGATCTCTATCTTCATAAAGCACTTAACATCATATAATTCAATTCCACGGGGCGGATACATATTCTGGCTTGTTCTTATCACCATCAGGGATAGAAATGACAAAAGCCCAAGGATTTACAGAAATGTCAAAGCACCAACAGCAACAACAATTGATAGTACCTATGAAATGCTTTTTTTTTTTTTTTTGACAAAATACTTTACAAATATGATCTCATTTGATCCTTACAACAATACTAGTAAGTCGTTGCTACTATTATTTTCTTTTTTAGCAGACTCAAGGAAACTCAAACAGACAGAGATTGAGTGACTTGCCTAGAGTCACACAATAATAAGTATTGAAGCTGGATTTGAACTTGAATCATCTGGTCTTTAAGTCTAGCGCTCTATCCAGTGCCACCAACTGATACTTTAGTATCTTTCAACTGCTCATAAGTCAAATGCTTGATACTTAAAACACATAATGAGAAATGTATATCAAGTGACTTCTATGTATTTATCTGTGGGAGATAGCTCTCCCTCTCTCAGGATTTAAAATTTAGTACGGGAGATCAATCCTATACATAAAACATTTAGTATACAAAATAAAGCTGTCTTTGCTTAAGAAACAGACAAAAATCTACACAAATTACAGATGTCACCATTGTCAAAAATCCTATGCTTGTATATCTGCGTGTAAAAATGATGTTCATTTTGAATTTCACAAGGACTCTTTGTGGACCAAATAAGGTACTGGTAAAGCACTTTGCTAAGTTCCTGGGAACTATATAAATGCATATTCCCTTTCCTTTACTCTGGTAGTGTTAGAGGTATTTTTTGCTCCATTTTTCAGATGAGGAAACTGAATCTCTGAGAGGTTAAAGATAAGTAAAACAGTACAATTGGTGGACAAAATACCGATTAAACATTAAAGGTCTTGATTAAAAAAAATCTGCTCAGACTTTACTCACAGACCAAATAAACATAAGAGCTAGAATTTGAATACAATTCTTGCTGACTCCAAGTCTATTTGGTCTAGGGCTTCTCCTTTCCTTTTAAAAGAACTACCTTTAGGGGATGTTCTATCTATCTGAGAGGTAGAAAACCTAATATTAAGATTTCTGCAAAGAAGAGATAGATTGGTGACTAAGAGGTAAGAATGGCCAAACAAATATAAAACAAACAAAAAAAAAGTCATGTGGATTGACAGTTTTCTAAGAGAGTACAACAGAATGATGTGTTCCACAGTTTGCATGGTGGACACTGCCCTGCCATGGTGAACTGGACCTTTAAATCACAAGGAAAACACCTGAAATATTACTGCTCAAGGACAATTTTTAGAGCTGACTACTTCAGAGAGTAGTCCTTTATTGGATGGGAGAAGTCTGGCCTTTAACAGCCTACAAGATTGTTGACGTCAAGGTACCACTTTCACTACAGACTTGTAAATCATATTTCTTACCCACTGCATTTCCCAAGCATTCCTAAAAGCTATTTCTATTTCTCTGGAATAAGCAAGTTGCTTAAAATCTCCAGAATGAAGGGATAGGAATCATTTTGCCCAATTGGTTGGGTTCAGTTCTCATTATCAGGGGAAATTAACAAATCCATTTTGTGGTCCTGTGTCATCTCTCCCGGGTTCAAGGCTTGAAGGATGCTACCTTTATTAATGGAAGGTAACATTTGAGCTCATCACCTTTTCCCCCAGTAATCCCTCTCCTTTCTGATAGAACAGTGTCTAGCACACAGTTGTTATTATTATTATTGTTTATTCCCCCCTTTTCAAAAAGGACCAATGACATTGTGGGGTGATGTCTTGATTTATGTGTCAATTGGATTTAAGTGAGATAGAGTTGCCCAAAGTTATCCACCTCACTCTTCTCCCTGAATCACTGAAGTTCAGTGACAAAAAAAAAAAAGTCAGGGATGCCTGGGATGCAGCGAATGACCCTGGTGTTTTTGATGCTGAACAATCTCTGGCTTTCCACAGAGCCTGCTTCTACTGCCTATTGGAACATCCATTCTGCTGAGGGATGTCTGCTTGTGCTGGGGGCAGATACTCTCCTAACTTAGCAAGGGGTCTTACCTTCAGACAGTCCACTTGTCAAGATGGTTTACTGGGTGTGTGCGACAGCATCTTAAAGCCACCGATGAGAGTTGAGCATCCCCAAAGATGGGTGAGTATCCCTCACACCAGAGGAGCCAGAACTCCCTGAACACCCCAGTAAACATCCGAGAAATGCTCATTGTTTGACTCGCTCTAACTCCCAGGTAATTTAGAGCTAACTGTCCCACTTTTATCCCACAACTCTTTGCTGGCAGCCTTCCATTTTGATTTGGTCATTCTCAGAGTTGTACCTCCAACACTCTTCCCCATAATCTGGGGATTGTAGAGAATTTTCACTGAGGAACTCCCTTCAAAAATGTAGATCTTGCAAGAACTTTGCAAGTTGCTCCAAGATGTAATTGTAAGCTGCTCTGCACAGCATGGTAGGAACTTAATAAAACACTGTGGAACTGGATTGAATTGTGGATCCCAGAGAAAGACAAATAAAAGGCTATAAGTCACACAAGAAGGGTGGAAATGCTCCACAGAGATCGGGATCACATGGATCTGGATGTTCCCTGTGTGTTCTGGCATCTCAGGGTTTCATCTTCACCCTTTTCCCTGGGGCTATTCTAGTCTCACCTCCTGTTAGCCTGCCAGGTGCCCTTAGCTTGGGTCACACTCTCCTTCTTAAGGACATCAAAAGCCAACACTCTTTGGGCACTTTTCTTACCTGCAAAGTTGTGCTTTGGTCAGAAAAGGGGGAGCTGAAGAAAGTCGTTACGATGCTCATGACAATCTCAGTCACATATTTCTCTAGGATTGAGTCGGCATGTTTCCTGTCACTTGTGTTGTTACAGGCCTAAGAAAAGAATTTGCGAGCTTTAGAGATAAGAATGAAATCTGAAAATCAATTACAAAGCTAAGGAATCGCTCTCACTTCATTTTGATGGTTTTCATGGCTGATCAGCCATGCAATAAGTGCTAAACAAAGAACATTTAGATAATAATTTACCTTTTAAAATGACAACAATTGGCCTTCCAGTTCAAAAACTTCTATTATTTTATTCTATTCTTATAGTTATAGTGGATCTCAAGGGAATATCCAATTATTCTCCTTAATCCAATTATCTCCTTACGTTGGAATTTCATTTTATCAAGTAACAGCTCAAAAGAACAAGCCTTGACTTAGAAATTTTTCTGAACATATAGGCAATATTTGGAGTCAGAAGGTCTGGGTTGCAAGAAGGTCAGAGGAGGTCTGTGGGCCTCAGTTTCCCCATCTATCCCCCTGCAATTTTACAGAGAGAAGGAAACTATGACCCAGAGAGATTTAAGTAATTTTACCAAGTTTAGTTTCCCCATCTATCCCCCTGCAATTTTACAGAGAGAAGGAAACTATGACCCAGAGAGATTTAAGTAATTTTACCAAGTTTAAGTGGCAGGTCTGGGATTTGATCTCAAGACCTTTGATGCCAAATTAAGAACTCCTATAACACCATTTTCATTGATTGTAAGCTCCACGAGGGCAGGACTATCTTTGGTATTTCCAGTTCTTAGCACAGGGTCTGGCACATAGTAGGCACTTAATAAATGTTGATTGGATTGAATTGTCACTATGCTGCTTACAATCTCTAAGATTCCTAATAAATCTTACAACATTTCATCTTCTTTACGGAATTTTAACTTGTATTGAATTTGGCTATTTTGAGGACTGCCGTAGTCAGAGGTCCAGAAAACAATTGAATCGAGATAATAATTATTTATCAGCGTACGGGCTAGGGTTTGGGCACTGTAAGGCAGCGGTCCTCAAACTTTTTAAATAGGGGGCCAGTTCATTGTCCCTCAGACTGTTGGAGGGCAGGACTATAGTAAAAACAAAAACTTTGTTTTGTGGGCCTTTAAATAAAGAAACTTCATAGCCCTAGGTGAGGGGGATAATTGTCCTCAGCTGCTGCATCTGGCCCGTGGGCTGTAGTTTGAAGACCCCTGCAAGGGATAGGAAAGGTTTTAAGAGGAAACTAGTTAAACAATAACAGCTGACACAGAGACAGTGCCCTGAAATAACGCCTAAATTCTCACCATCATCCTGTGAGGACGTTAATACAAGTATTATGGTGTCAGCTGAATGGAGGCTAAGAACAAACCTTCTGAATCTAGGTACAGGATTCTCTGGCTACCCCACCCTGCCTCTCCTTTGAACCTTTCAGGAATTGAGCTGTTCCCTCCTGGAGGCCCCAGGCTAGTTTGGGACAGGACAAGAAGAACTGGGAGGTACTGAAAAGTCAAAGCCTGGAAGGTTTCTGACATTAGCTGCCGAGTGCTACTAAATGAAGGTCTCTGGCACTGGGTGAGGCGAGCTAGGACTCCGAGTGCTTTCCAGGCTCTGAGCCCAATATTTCTGTCTGCACATCTGACACCAGGCACTAAATATTCTCGGTTTGACATGCTTACTACACCCAATGCACAAAACCAAAAAGGATATAGGAAAATCTATGAAGTGCTGAGTTAGAGGAGATGTATCGAAAGATGAGATAGGCTACAGGTTCCCACACACACAAGTCACAAAGTAAATGGCCAAGTCCAGGAACATTTTCTTATAGAGCTGAATCTGGTGGCTTATAATGAGGTGGGGAGGTCCCCATAAACCTCGCTTACAAATGCATGACAGATACGATCTTAGAAAACAAGCTGTGGCTAAGACAAGAAAATAGATTTCTTCCCAGAATATAATGAGTAAAATCCACAATCAGCAACAAGCAAAAGGCAAGAGAGCAGAAGTAAACAGACAAGAAGACTTCAGTCTGCAGGCTCACAGATTTAGCCAAGGAAGGACTTTCAAAGAAATGTGCTTCTTTTTCTTCTTCTTCTTTTTTTTACAGAGGAATAAGGTGAGGCACTAAGAAGGCACTATTTGCCCAAGGTGACACGGGGAGCACTCAGAACTGAGTGCAGAGGCTTGGCTTTTTCTTTTACACCAGAGAGATAAAGAACAAGTTCTTTTTGATCACGGTCAGCAACAGGAGCCAGGGTCACAAAGAAAGACTTGATCTTTGATTCCTAAATGCTCTTACCCTACAGATGTCAACAAGAAAATTCTCAAACAACTTCCACATGTGGTTACTGGTATAAATCTCCTTCATCTCGACCTCGGTGTCCACATAGCAATGGTTCAGGAAGTTGATATAGGCAATTTTAACCTGGAAGGAAGGAAGAAAAAGAGCTGGGTAAAAAGATGAATATATGGCTGTGCAGGCCAGAAGTCAGTGACCATGTTTTAAGAAGACAAAACGAAAGGATTGGACTACATAATTCCTAATCTTGCCCTGGTCACACACATGTAAGTCTCGGAGGTGGGATTCAAAGCCAGACCTTCTCTCTCTCCACTGTACTTTACATAACCTGATAAAATAATTACTCATGTAAAAAGAGCAAACAGCACCATAGTCTACAGGAGCTCAGCTTCTCCCTTCAAACTCTCCATCCCTAGGGAAGCTAGGAAATATGTACAATGGAATGAGCACCATCTGGGGAGTCAGAGGACCTACCTCTGACATTTGGTACCAGAATGACGTTGGGCACGTTATATCACCAATCTGGACTTCAGTTTCCATTTCCATAGAATGAGAGGGCTGGACTACCTCAGAGGCCTTTACCTCATATCCTTCCAGCATCAAGTCTACGATTCTACATACTACAACAATTTGTCCACTTCTCTCACGAGAGTCAGACTGAAGACTAATTTTTCCTGGCACAGGATTTTAAGCCTAATTTTTTATTCTAAAATTAAATAAAGAGTATCACAGAATTTTTTCAGGGCTAGAATCTTTATCCCACTAAATGAGAATTTATAATTTTCAGTCTCAGCTCCATACACAGCAAGAAAAGAGGCTCCAGCCCTACTGAACCTCACCTCAGGGATGCAATCCTCATGGGTCACTACTCGGACAATGTCATCTAAAGGAAGAAGGGAGTTACACTTGATCTCTGTGTAGACATTTTTACCCTCTGTGCATACTGCTAAGAGTTCTACCAGGTGGATATGGTACATTAGAGGGCTGTTTTCATCCATTCGGTCTCGTTCTGATCTCATCATCTGGATGAGCGTCTGGAAGGAGGCCCTGTCATTGTAGAACACAAGGACATCTTCTCCTGAATTGACCAACTACAAAAAGGAAGAAAAACATCTTTATCAAAAGCTTGAGAGAGAATAAAATGCTACATAAATCTGTTGTTTGCTGAGAAAAAAAAGAAAGAAAGATTCTATCACTAGCCTTCCGGCGTTGGATTCCCAAATGATAACTAAGACGATTAAGCTGCTCATTTATATTTGGCTGGTTTTATTCCCTTTCCCAAATTTAATATTATTTGTATCTCAGTTCTAACTCATGACGTAGGACCTGAATGAAAAATTAATGGCTAGAAAACAGCTTCCTTTGAGGAGCTTCCTATTGTTAGGTTTGCAAATATTAATGGGGATAAGGATCAGACTTCTTTACTATAAGGAGCCCTGGATAAGGAAGTTCTCTCTATCAGATGGGGAATTCGGAGAAGGTAAGGGACATAGCAGTGTGGTTGTGGTCAGAGCCTTGCCTCGAACTCAGGTGTTCCTAAGTCTGGGTCCAATCCTCCGTCACTAGGCTCGAAGGCTTCCTAGGATGAGGATGTCTCATGGAAAATGCTCATATCACCCCGGCTGTGACCATGCACAGAAACAGGCAGCCCTCACTCACCTCGGCCATGACCATGTCTTGACACTTCTTAATAAACTTTCCTTCAGCCTTGACAATCGTTTGCAGAAATTTGATGTACTGAACATTCCTACCATGTGTTTCTATACAATGGACAAAGTGCTGGACGACTCTCTCATTGATCTCACTGCAAAGCTGGAAGTTATTCATGAAAATGTGCTGCATCGTCACTGCTTCCAGGATCTAACATGGGAAGGAAAGTCTCAGTTTAATAATAACAATTTAATAATAATAATGAATAAAGGGAATGGCTACGTATTCAGAAAGTGTGAGAAGGAATAATATGGATAGCTCCTGCAAAAGATCTGTGACTTAATTCACTTGGGAAATCACTGGGACAGTAAGAGAACAGTCATCCATTCCTGACTTGGTTTAAAATAAGTCCTATGGCATATATAAGTGACTTACTTAGTGGCCAATACCCCTCTGCCACTAGAGACATTATTGGAAAGTAAAGAAAGTCCCTCTACCAATACAAACCAGCTCTTATCTCATAAGGGAATAATCCTCAATAGAAGAAAGGACTAGCATTAAGAGGGCTCAGGAAAAGCTTCTCAGAGAAAGTGGGGGATGAATTAGAACTTGAAAGAAAAGTGGGGAGCCATTTAATATAGATAGTATATATATAATATAGTACATAATATATAAATGAATATATGGAATATAAAAATTATATATGTAATACATATAAATTATACACACACACACATATAAATCTACTTCCTGGATTGTTGTGAAGATGAAATGAGATAATTGCAAAACACTTAGCACAGCGCCTGGCACTTAATAAGTGCTATGTAAATATTATTGTTGTTGTCATTGTTAAACTCTTAGTTTTCAATCAGTTATTTTTAGATCTGAAATTATGTACTATATCATATATGTACTATATTATATATAGTATGTTATGTTTTGTATATATATAAAATACTATGGTAGTATTATTATTCCCATTTTAATTTTTTTTTTTACAGATGAGGAAACTGAGGCAAATAGAAATTAGAGTGACTTTCCCAGGATCACACAGCTAGTACATGTCTGCAACTGTGTTTGAACTCAGGTCTTTGTGACTCCAGATCCAGAACTCTTTCCACTGTACCACCAAGCTGCTCTAAGTCAATAAAACTTTTTTTTGGTGGACGTTTATACTTAAAATAATTCAAGCTAGTGTCTTTAACCCTCTGATACTTTTCCACTCCTCCTGCCCTTCACACACTTTTCCTTCCCATCCTCCTTTTGTGCAACGCCAGGAAACATCCAGGGTTTCTGAATGGGATTCCCAGATACTCATCTGGACTAGTCTGGTTTCAGAGCCAAGAAGAACACAATTATATCGAACTATCCTTCCTGCCTCACGCCCCTTTTTCACTAAGGAGCCAGGCGGTCATTGAGCCTTACCCCAGGATTCAGAAAGAGGTTTATATGCTTGTGGAGGAGAGCCTGGTTCTGCTGATTACCAGCGCAGAAGTTCTGTAAAAACTCATGAGCCAGCTTCATGATCTCCTGCATCCGTGTATCTTCAGCCTAAGTGGAATAATGATGAAAAAGTTTAAGGGGGTGCACGAGTATGGGAGAGTGGATACTGAGCTTCAAGTTAGAAGACCTGGATTCCTACAAAATCTACTTTTACTAGCTAGCTGAATGATGTAGTCACTAGTATTTATTGGGTATAAGGCACTGAGACAATGTGTGTGACTGAGTCTCAATTCATTCACCTGTGAAATAAAGGGATTGGGCCAGATGCTCTCTAAATAACCTGTAAATCTATAAATATTAGGATTCAAAGACCTTTATGAATTAAGCTCTTAGGACAAATTGAAAACTTTGATGCTAAAATGGTGTTCTGCTGACAAATCACTTAGGCATCCAGAGGAAACAAAGTTTTTTTTAGGAACAGAGAGATGCAGCATGGGCAAAGAAAACAATTAGTCTCACAAGTGGGAAAACATGGATTCAAGTCCTGATTCTGAAACATACTTTCTCATTAAGATTATATGGGACACTTAAAATCTCAGCATTCTAGGCAATCCTCTAAGAGTTGAAGAAGTTAATTTTCACAGCCAGGAGATATCCACACCAATGATCACAAATCTGGTCCCCAAAATAAATAAGACATATGCTAAATGAAATGGCTTAATGACTGAAATGAATATATTTTAAGTCCTGATTTTATGTCATAAGTTGGCACAGAAAAAATGACAGTGAATTAAATGTCTTTCCCAATTCAAATTCATTCATTCATTCAAGTGGATTAATGAGATAAGATCATTTGAGCTCCCTGAAGGCAAGCCATTACCATTTTTTCCCATTACTGAAAATAGACCTCCATGTACCCATCTTTTAGTTTGCCTTTCAACTTGTCTTCTGCCAGGGCAACTACCAGCCTGGTAAAGTGGGATAGGGGATGTCTTTTGATTAGTGCATAAATTGGATTTAAGTGAAGTGGAAGAACTTATCAGGCTTCTCTCTTTTCCAGAATTGTCACGGTACAATGAGAGGTCAGGGTCAAGATGATCTGTGATGGCTCAAAATGCAGAAGATAATCTTAATGACTGACATCTAACCAAGCTCTAAATTCTCCACAGCGCCTACTTCAGTCACCTTAAATGCCCTTGGAACACATTGTTCTCATCCGCCCATTCCCGGGGAAGTCATCACATGCTTGGGGCAGACACACCCCAACCTACAAAGGGTTTGAGACCTCTTGGTTACTCTTAATCTGGTTTAGCCTGTCTGCATAGATCTGCACCAGATTCACAGAATCTGAGAATGGGAAGGGATCTCAGAGACCATCCCAATCCAGCCTGGGACTGAACAAGAAACTTAGGTACATCATACCTGAAAAAGTGGTTGCCTGGCCTGGAAACCTAGAATGAGGGGAAACCCACACCTTGCCAAGGCCCACTGTCCTGTCCCACTTTTCTGTGTCTCTAATTGTTAAGAAGTTTATCAAACATAGTGGCCAAATTTGCCTTTTAGTGACTTCTTTCCATGTACTCTAGATCTGCCTTTTTGGGACAAACAATCAAATCCTTCCCCACCATGTTCTGTATCTTTGTGAGTAGAAATCCCACTCAATTTATTCCAGATAAAAAAGGGATATAATAGGGAAAGTGATGACAGGGCATCCCCTGAAACAGAGCAAAACACGACCCCATCATATTCATAGAGGACTTTTTGGTTCCCAAATCACTTTCATAGATTTTGTCCCAAAGGATTCTCAAAACCACCCTTCGAGGGAGACAAAGTAGAGGATTTTGTGTTTATTTTATGAAAGAAACTTAGCTATGTGTTTTGACAATAGAAAAAAGGCAATGGAAGGTTTAGAGAATTTTTAAAGTCCAAGCATGACTTGGCAAGGCCACATAACGAGGGGAACACAGCATATTTTTTGCATTGCTTTGTAAATTTAGTTCTTAGCATAGTTCCTAGGATATAATAAGCACTTAGAAAATGCTTGATGACTGACAACTTTGTCATGAGAAATCTAAAATATTTTTTGGAAAAAAAAAAGACATTTATCCCTGGTTTTTGGCCATAATTTTAAATGCTTCTACACAGTTTTATCCTTATTTTTAAAAAAAATTCCATCAGAGGGACTTAGTTGAAATATCTTTTTCTTATGAAAAGGAATCTAAAAAGGTAGCTAGCCATAAGGATAACATATCATTGAGATTGTCCATTGATAAAGTCCTAGACCGGGGTTCTTAATTGAGAATCCATAGAAAGGGTTCAGGGAATCTCTTAAGTTAGATGAGAAAAATAACATATTTTCACTTATCTTTGGTTATTTTAGGAATCCTCCCTATGTCCTCAGCTAGACAGATTTCTGACTCTGCATTCTTGGTTAAGACTGACCAGAGTCTGGTTCTACTGATACAATCAAGCCCAACTTTTATACCACAGAAAGGAAGCATCTGGCAGAGAATGCTCTATCTACTGTCCCTAAGTCATTTCAGGAGTTCACAGACTTTATCTAAAAGATGACATTTTCTATACTTCTGGGGCCTTTAGTTATAAAGAAATGTTCTTGGTCTACAACATCAATTAGTGGGTCCAAAAATCAAGATTATTAACACATTTCCAAAGGTTTTTAAGTGACTGATGGCTTCCCCAACCCCATAAGCTTTCCTCATCTCCCATTTTAGTAAGGTCTTTCTCTTTTGTGCTCAAAAAGTTGAAACATTCAGAATACCTTCATTCATGTTTGGGAACAGGGGGAAATCAAGGCATAATAATGCAAGACTGATTCTTCTGTGACTTACCTTTTCATAGGGGATCTGTAAGAGCTCCAGGACAACGGCATGGGCTCCCATGTTTCGCAGTAATCGCTGCTGTTGCTTTCTGCTCTTCCTGACAGAGGCACTCTCTTGGACACACAGTTTGCTAAGTCTAATTAAAATCTGGTAGAAAACAATAGGTTTGCTTAAGTGGTCCTCCCAGAAGTACTAGAGGTCTTTGATTATGAATTGTATTAAGAAGAGAAGAGGGGAGAAAGGTGGCTAAATGACTAAAACAGATGGAATGAACCTTTATTGCTAACACCTCTAAAACATGAGTAATTTTCCAGAGAAAAGCCTTTGTTTAGAAACAGCTGGCTAAGACAGTGTCAGTAAAAGTCAAAAGTAGTACTTACTGGTTGCTATAGATAACTTGGTTGGAGACTCTAGTTCTCAGAATGATGCTTTTTTTAAATATTTAATTCAATTTAAAATATTCATACTATGAGGCAGCTAGGTAGCACAGTGGATAGAGCACCAGCCCTGAAGTCAAGAAGTCTTGAGTTCAAATATGGTCTCAGGCACTTAACACATCCTAGCTGTGTGACCCTAGGCAAGTCACTTAACCCCAATTGCCTCAGCAAATATATATATATATATATATATATATATATATATATATATATGCTACAACAATATAAATGGAAAAAAAAACAACCAAAAATAATCGAAAATAAATATTGCAAAATTATAAAAACAAACCTGCCCCCAAAGAAGAAATGAAAGAAGACATATCCAATGGAAAGTCCCCTGTGTGGAATACTATATATGATGTCAAAGATTTTTGATGCAACGATCAATATTGCTGATTATTTAATTTCTCTTCTTCCTCTTGCTCTTTTGTTATTGTTTAAAAAACATTCTCTTTTATATAATATGGCTCTTGGGAAGGGAAAGGGATATGGGAGAAATTCAGGCAATATGAAAACAAAAATATCCATAAAATTATTTATTAAATGCTTTTAGTATAGGAAGACCTGGGCAAATAAAAAATAAAACAAAAGTCCTTTCTCTCAACTTTCTAATGGGGGCCACAGTACACAAATAAGTAAATATAAAATAAGTAAAGTTGAGGAAGATGTTCCAGCTGTGGGGATTAGGAAATTCTTCCCACAGTAGAGAACATGTAAACCTAGAAGCAAGGAAACCATTCGAAAGTAAAGGGGAAGATAAAGTGTAATTCTGCCATAAATAAATAGTCTGTGTAAATGCATGGAGGCAAAAGAAAAAAGACTTATTTGGGAGAATGGGTCAAATGGGGGAATATGAATTCTGTAAAAGGGAATAATGTGGGATAAGATTAGAATAGCAAGACTGTGAAGAATTTAAAATAACAGGCTGAGGAATCTAAATCCTAGAAGTAATAGGAAGTTAAAACATTTTTTGGGGAAGATGAGTTCTTTGGGCACAAGATGCATTGTGATGGAAAACATTGCCATTACTAAAATCTTCTCATTTTGGATAGCCCAAGGATAGGATTCTTAATCTGGGCTCTATTTTTAATATTTTAATATTTCAATATAATTGTTTCTTTGTCTACATATTATTTAGTGCATTTAATAATATAATTCTGAGAAGAGTTCCATAGGCTATACAAAAGGCTAAGATGTATAGCCTAAATCTAAGAGCTGATTTCTGTCAAGAAAGAAGCTAAGATATTCAAGTTGCCAATTGACCTACAACACTGGTGTAGTTTACATATGAGAAAGAAAAAAGAAAAAGGGGAGGGGTGGGAATCTTACCTCTTTCACCACTCGATAGTTGTAACTGCTGGTACTTTCATGCTTTTGAGACTTATTATTCCCTTCCTAGAGACCGAAACACACACAGTTCCTGTTACTGAACCATTTGGATGCAAATGTAAACTTTTTAGTACCTTAGGTAAAGGGGATGACCAAGTCAGCATGAAGGCTTGAAGTCACTTTCTAGAAGCAGTGAGCAGGATTATGTCAGGTCAGCACCATTTTTCTGTGAGATACAGGCTGGAGCTAGTGATAAGATCTTGACATATTTAGTAGTTCTTATTCTCAGTGAAGTTAGCTAAACCATACTGATTCTGAATTCTATGTTGTTATCAATATTAATTAATGAATTCAAATGGATTAATTGGTTAATGGATACCAACAAAAGTTAATACATGGTGAAAAAGAATGGATGAAGTCAAAATCAGGGGACAGACTGTCCGGTTTCATACTCTGAAAAGTGGGTTGATTATGGACTTGTAATTAAAGGCTTACTCCTTTCTTCTTAGGGAGAAAATATTTATCCAGATGATGACAGAGCACATAGAATAATGGATAGAGGAATGGAGTTGCAAAGACTGGGGTTCTAGTCTACTACATAGTTTCCTTCAAAAATTCCTTAAGATTTCTCACCTCTGTTTTCTTGTGTTCATTTTCTCCAGATGCTCCATCCATTGTCTCATCGGGTCCCTGCCCTTTGTACACCCAAAGTTCTGACTTTTCCACGATGGATCTCAGTTGGTCTAAGTCTTGTTTGATCTGCTTGTAGTTGTCAACATCTTGGCTGGTAACAAGTAGTTGAACCTTACATAAATATAATCCATTAGTTGAACACAACACCCTTTCTGAAGTACAATACCTGCGATGGAAAGAGCTGAGATCAACAAAAGGCTACCTGTTTGAATGCTTGAAGGACTTCTTGCCTTTGACTGAAGTGCCTGAAGAGAAGCTGAAGTGCCCCAGACACAAGGGGTGGGTAGTCATGCATTGTCAAATGGAGTAAGACTCTGAGAAATGTTCTGCCTCCATGATCATCCAAGTCCAGTGGCGTGTTCTCTTCACTACAAATTTATGGAAGTGGAGAAAAGAGTAAATTTACTGTAAAGTTTCTCTCCTCACCCATGCAGCACCACATGAGGAAGATTCAGAAGCCCTGGGTCCCAATGCTTACAAAGTGTGTTTTATTGTGGACAAGGGACTTCAACTCTCTGAATCATGGTGCCCTAATCTATCAAATAAAGATAAAAATATATGTTATATCAATGTGTGTCATTATAAGTCCATTTTGGTGAGCCTGGGTCCCTCTACTTTGTCATTTTCCTTTAATAACTAAGGGATAGTTGAAGTTCCAGGCAAAAAAATCTGTGACTTACTGGTTATTACATCCATGTCTACAACTCTTTTTCTCTGTCTCCCTCTTTCTCTTTCAATTTTCAACAGTTGTATCTCACACACACATATTCATATACAAACACACCATATACCATATACCATCCTATTTTTTCCTTCAATAAAACCAAAAAAAGTAAGGATAAGGGATAATGAGGATGTCATGGTAATCATCATTTATTCTAGAAAACTATCAAGTGATTGGTCTAAGGTTAAATAGACAAGATGGAGCTCTGGGGTCCTGATAGTTCTGAAAGACTCTAGTTGATGTGATAACCAATCAGAATGGTAGATGGATGATGAAGAAGCAGGTCACCCCTTCATGGCAGAGCAGGTATGGACCAGGGATTTCCAGCTCTTGCCTTGGGGTCATACTGATCGCATCAGCTTTTATATGTAGTCTCCCTCACCATTTTTCACCTCCTACTCTGGGAATAAGAATCTAATCAATATTATTGTATTGTAAGTATCTAATCAACTATTATTATCAATATTACTAAAAAGTGTGTTATTCATTTGTCCCATAGCTCCACTTATCATCCCAATAACTTCACTCCTTCCTATTATCTATATTAGGGAGGAAGTCTTTCAGTAAATACTAAATGAGCACTGAATGACCAAATTGTCAGGCATATTATAGCAGAGACTTTTTTGGTATTGGACTAGATGGCTGCTTCCAGTTTTCAAATTCTGTGATTCTATGATGCTTGAAGGCAGAAATCCCCTTTCTCTTGTATATGTATCCCCTTAATGACTACTTTTCTATCCATTCACTTGTTCATTCATTCACTCATGCAGCCATCTCTTTGTTCCACTAGAATTAGTTACCTTGGGTGGTCAGAATTCCAAGGGACTATTAAGTAAGTTAGCTTGAACAAAGTCTGTATTTTCTTTGATTGCAAGAAATAAAGGCTCAGGGACAGATATGAGAGTCCTCACCCCTAAATCCTAGTAACTTTTGCCACATAATATCAAAAATATACTTTCCTTCCTCCAAAGATTCCCTCAGCTTGTTCCTCAATATGTTCAAAGTCAAGAGCTCCTGAAAAATGAGGAATTGTTACATTCATTTTATTTGAGAACAACAACATATGATTTCAACATTTGGAAATGTTTTGCCAGAAAATAATGGCTGAAGTTTATCATCAAAAACAAAGAAACAAACAATTTAGATATAAGTCTCCTAAAGGTGGGGGGATTAATTTTCTAATAGTGTTCCATTCTTACTAACTAAAATTATCACCACTTTAAGAGACAAAAGAAAATAAAACAAATTATGATCACACATCATCCCTTAAGTTCCTACTCCCCCCTATTCATTCCTAAGTTATAACACAGCTAGCTGCCTCACTGAGTGGGTGTTTCCTGGGGATTGAGGGATCCATTAATCTTCAGGAAATACCCCGGGCCCTCAACTGCTAAAGAAGTATTAGGCAGCTAACCAAGTCCTTGATGTCCGGAATCATTTGCTCTTACCCCCCAAGCACTTACCAAAAATACCTGTGCCCTTACCCACATGGGAACCAAACATCTTCCAGGATTAGAAATAGTAAGTTATGAAGCAAGCTTTCTCTTACCCATGTCATTAAATGCTTATATTGAGAAGAGTTTTATGTGACTGCTGTTGTTCCATATCACTTTTCTCTCAAAATCTGACCCCTCCTTAAGAGAAAGTCATTTCCATATCTGGTTTTAGGAGCTCAGGGCTACATGGAAGAATTTTTTCCCCACTAACATCTTTCACTTTGGGCAGCCATAGCTGCCTTAACGACCCATTTCCAGGGAAGTGAATAAAATTTCTCTGTGACCAGAAGTTCCTCTGACTGGATTCTAGTTCAGAACATTCTCCAAGTGCAACCTTGAGGTCAATGACAATGTTTAACTGCTGCCCACTCTGTTCAAGGGGAAGCCAGAAAAATGCCCATGTGGCTGTGGAGGAACTACGGCTGGCGAGTCTCAAAAGTCACTATTATCGGTCGTGCTGTGGGAGAACAGCAGAAGGGTCTGAATGCTTATGAAAGGCTCCTGGGAGAGTCCAAGAGAGCTGTGGTCAGGACTGTGGTACTCTGAATTTTCTGGTGATGAAAGGGCCTAGTTTACAAAAATGTCAGTACCCAGGAAGCCCCCGGGTCTTGTGGCAGAGCTGCTGCTGATTAATTCTGAAGAAACCATTAAAATAAATGTGTCTCTTCTTACTATCTAAAAGAAAAAAAAATGAAGCAAACTTAATCCTCTTGATAATGGGTAATTTTTCCTATGGGCTTGGGCCCAAAATGTATAATGTATATGATATATAATGAAAATACTTAGGATCTTCAGTAGGAAAAAAAAAAAAAGAAAATGGGAAAAAAGGGAAAGGAGAAAAATAAGAGATATGTTTTTCATTCTATTTCATTTTATGCTGAAGAACCAATAAGGTTTGCTATTTCTAAAAAATGAAAACCAAGGTAGTACACATATGACTTTCTCTAAAAAACACAGGTCCTTTATCCATCACAGACCCCACTCCATCCTTGAAGCTCCATTGTTGCAATAACTGACCTGGCACATTACTTGGTCCCTCTTGATTGCTGCTTCCTGAGGATGTCTCAGAGGTCTGGGAATTGCTTTCATCAAACTCCCGTTTAAATATACACAGGAGGCATGAGATCCTATAATCCAATCTCACATTCAAAATAAACTGGAGATTTAAGTGGAAATGGAAATACATTGGTTATATTCACATATTGCTTTTAACACATTCTCCCTCAGCTGTGGCATTTGACCTGGACTTGCTTTCAGCTATACAAGATGCTCTGAAAACTTGGTGAATCAAATATTTAGCTGACTTATAAATAGATTACTAGCAATGTGCTTGAATACAGTATATTAAGCCATGCTATATCACCTTAGCTTCTTAAGGAATCTTTATTACCACTGCCACAAATATAATTGGTTAATGGTAAATCAATGTTCAAAAATGCTATTTTGAAATTCAATTCAATTCTATATTTGTTAAGGGCCTATTAAGGACTTTTCAATAGAAAGGACAGAATAGGATGTTGAGAAAAGAGAACACAGTAAGAAATCCATTTGTTTAAATTAATTTAATTAATTTATTAATAAGCCATTTGTTAGGTATGGCATTGTTAAAATATAATTGTTCCTTCTCACTGAGAAGGTGAACATGTCAGATTTTTTCAATGTACTTTTTTTCTTTTTTTTTCTGCTGTAAAGAAAGGATGGTTCTTTGAGAGACAGAAGGAGGAAGAATACAAAGTGAAATTCTAAGTGATATAAAAATGAAAGATATCAATTTAAAAAATCTAATTTTCAAAATGCTACATATTTATAGAATTTGACTCATTCATTTTCTCCTCTCCCTCCATCTAATTGTTTCATATAGCTTCTCACATAGTTATCCTAATTGGTCTTTCTGTCTATAATCTCTCACCTTTTGAGTCTATCCTTTATCTAGCTACCAAAATAATCTTCCAAAGGCACAAGATTTCCTCCTTTGCTTAGCCTAAAACCTTCAATGGTTTTATTGCCTACAGAATATAATATATATTCCTTAGTCAGGCATTCAAGTCTTTCCACTGTCTTGCTGTACCTAAACTTCCAGGCCTATTTCCCATTATTCCTTTGCCTACTCTCCACATTTTGGATGTTTTCTGGTCTTACTCACAAAGGCCATCTTATGCCTGGACATCCTTCTTTTTCCTTAAAAGGAAAACTAAAATGCTGTCTCCTCCATGAACCATTTCTTAGTTCTTCATCATAGGATCATAAATTTAGAACTGGAAGTGACCGTAGAGGTCATTTATCACAGGGTCAAAGGGAGAGGGCTAGAAGGGACCTCGGGGCCCTTTATTCCAATTCTCTTATTTTAGAGATAAAGGAATATAAGTTGTATGACTTGTTCAAACTCACATGGGAAGCAAGTCAAGAAGTTGATATTTGAACCCAGATCTTTTGGTACTAAATCCAGGATTTTTCCCACTAGACAACCAGTTAAAAAAAAGTCCTCATATTTTTCTCAAGCACTTGCTCTACATTTCTCCTTTTTTTTTTTTTTCTAAAAACATAGCCTACCTTTTCTTATATTTATTTGTTTATGTTATATTCCTCTTCCGGTTCCCACACTCCCACTATCAAGAGACTAAATCCAGGGACTAGACCATTTTTCATTTTAATATCCCTTATTACTAAGTACAGGTTTTCATATACATCACTTCCACACTTAAGGATCTGTCACTTTATCAACTGGGGCATTCTCTTCACAGTTGCCAATTATAATCTTCTCTCTGATTTATTGTGAATTTTTTGGAAGTTGCAGTGGTCAAAAAATTCATAACCTACGTCAACCTACATATACTCTTCTTTGAATGAAAGGTATATTGTCTCATTATTATGTCCATACTCAAAATCATGGATTTTTCTAAGTAATTCCATAATCCTGTCTCTAAGTAGAGATAAATACCTCATATTCGCCAATGTTTATACCTTTAATTTTGTTTTCATTTTATTGTAGAAGCTAGCATTTCCAAAATGATGTCAAATAATAGTGGAGAAAGAAAGGATATTCTTGCTTTATCCCTTTTTGTACTAGGGTTTCTCCAAAGCAAAAAAATGCAAGTTTTTTTTTTATTTTAAATATATCCTTTTGACCATATTAAATAAAGAAAAGTCCTTTTTGGGCTTATGCTTTTTAGGATTTTTAACATAAATTTTCTTAAAAGCTTCTTCAGCATCTGCTGTGATTCTGTTAGAAGGATTCTCTTCTATGTTCCAATTTTTGGCTACAACCAAAAAAAAACTTCTATAATTTTTTGGACATATAAGTCTTTTTTTCTTTGGTCTCTTTGGGAGATAGGCTTAGTAATGGTATAGCTGGGTCAAAGAGTAAAGTGTAGTTGAGGAATTCAGGGGCCATGCTTTTTAGAATGACTGGACTAACTTACCACTCCCCTGAATTACATAGGGTGCTTGTTTTCTTTAAAACCTCTAATGTCTCTCATTTTCCAGTCTGATGGACATGAGGTAGAATTCAAACTTAATTACAATTCTCTATTAGGGATTTAAACCATTTTAATAAAGCTATCGGCTGGATTTCTTCCTTTGAAAACTGTCTATTAATATCCTTTGACCATCTATGTATTAAGGAATGGCTTTTAGTTCTAAAAATTTGAATCAGTTCCTTTTTATCTTAAACAAGACCTTTATCAGAGTAACTTGCTACAAAGATTTTTTCCCTATTTGTTGGTTTCCATTTTAATTTTAAATTTATCAAATGGAGAATGAAAACATGAGAAAAGGTTTATTGAATGGCTAGTCTTGAAACTTTTGAGAAATGTCTGCCACTAAAAAAAAGAACTAATAAAAAATATGGTTAAAAGCATAGCATATCATGTTTTCTGTAGATTGACAGTGAAGCAGACTTCATGTCTTGACAGAAAAAAATGGTGAAATACAGGAGCAGAATGAAGCATATGCTGTCAGCCAAGGACAACATGTTGATCTGTTTTATTTAATCAAAAATTTTTTTTTGTTAAAAGGAAGAATTCTTGAGTGACAGTGGAGAAGGTGTTAGGAGATCATAGTGATGGGGAAAAAACATAAAAATTCTTTAGCCAAGTGAAACAAAACGTAAGTATTGCACTTAAAAATAAATTTGAAAATAGAACTGTTTAGGTCTTTTTTTTTGAGAGAAATTGTGAACCAGAAAACTCAAAGAGATTTTCCATGAGGAAAGTAGTAGTTGAAGTTGGAAAATCCCATTCCCTCCATATTTTCCTGAGTGAAGTCCTAAGATGAAACCATGGCAAGACTAGAGAGAGGGAGAACTCCATGTTAGTGTGATGTTCTGAGATAGTTTCTTAGAATAGAAGCTGTGGGATGGAACAGATGGAACACCACAAAAGCAGCCAGGAAAACCTTAGTTCAAATTCCTCCCTGGACACTTAGTAGTTGGGCTACCATGGGCTAATTACATAATGCCTCTCTTGACTCTGGTTTTCTCATCTATAAAATGGAGAAGATAATAGGATCCATTTTCTTGGATTGTTATAAGGATCCAGCGAGATAATATATATAGAATAGTGGGCAAAACTTCAAGTGTCATATGTTAATTATTATTATTATTATTATTATTATTATGAAGAATAATGATGATGATACAGCAGAGGAGAAAATAAAACTTAGGAGTTCTTGAAAAAGAAAGCACAATTTGAAGAGAATCTTGGTTTAGATCCCAGAGCTTGGACAATAACAACTTGTGTCCCTAACACTTGTCTCAGTGCCTGGCATTAGAACTTAATAAATGCTTATCAATTGATCAAATACATTATCCCCTTTGGACCTGGAGAAAGTCACTTAAATTTTCTGAATTTGAACATTCTTCATCTCATTTCAATGAGATGCCTGAACAAGTTAATCTCTAAGGTAATATTCTAACTTCCAGCTCTTAATCAATGATCTCATGAATTGTAATTCAAGGAAACATGCTAAGCCCTTCTATCCCATCCAGGAAGGAGTACTATAATTTCCCATCATGAAAGAGATTCCACTTTGATAATGCTCTTCGGCCCCTGGGGTCCCTCACTGACTAGAAGGTACCTGAAGAATCTCAATGATCTTCAACTTGGTGTCCATGACCATGATATCTTCTTTCTCAGGTTCTGTTTGTTTCACATTCCCTTCAGGGGCAGCTGCCATGGGAGTCATGGGCAAAAACCCTCCTCCCCTGAGAACAACCTGAGTCATCAGTTCTCCAACTCCATGGATGGATCTCATCACATTACTGCCTAAGGAAACAGAAAGGACAATCCTAAAGTTATGACTCCATCCCTGAAAGTTTTCCCTTGGAGGATTGAGGTTGGGCATTTGCCTTTACAAGTGGGACTGACTTACACCCTTCAACTGTTTTCTCTGTGTTAGCAAGTTTCATATTGAAGAAGAAGACCTCTGGTTCTGAGATCATCAATACACATGTGCTCTAGGACACTAACCAGATCCAAGTGACATGAAAGATAGCATCCCTCCCAAATCCCACATACTTGATTTATTTTAATGACAGCAAGATTCTAAATGGAAACATTTCTCTTCAAACTACTGACTGATGACTCCAGAAAGACACCACAGGAACCATCTCTCTTCCTCTCCCACCTCCCACCTCCAAACCAAAAGTAGTATAATACATGATATCAGCCTACAAGGATTATATAATCTAATCTAGTTAGGGAAACAAGACATACCCTGAATAAGATAGCATCACACATGTCATTATGCACTCCTATGATAAAGTAAAAGTGGCCACTTATATACTACATACAATTTGAGAGCAATGTATAATAAAAGTCAGCTAAGAGTGAAGTTCAGAAAAAACAGAAACATTTTTTATGATGACAATATTATAATCAAATAATCTTCCTCCATTCCTTATTAATTAAAAAATATATTGCTTATTTCTAATATCTACTTTTAGAAATTTCAAGTTTTGAATTCTCTCCCTCCCTTTAATCCCTCCTTTACCACTATGAAGACAAACAAGATGATGGCAATTATACACTGAAATCATGCAAAATATATTTCCATATTAGTCATCTATTTCTTACCTTTGTTTTCCTCTCCTTTTGCCATTTTGCTAATAGGAAATATGGTAGTCACATGTACACAATCTAAGATAGCCAGTAGGATCTTGGTTAATCGTAAGAGGTCAGAGAAGTTGTAGAAACCAAAATAGATGAGATTTCTGGCCAAGTTTACAACCTATTTTTGTTTTTTTAAAAAAAGATTAAACAGCCTTAAAAAGAATATCAAACAGAGTTCTTCCTGCCCTACTTTAATTAAGAATGACTCCTGGTTCATAATGACAAGTTTGTAAAAATTCTTGACTTTATGATGACAAAAGAAACTACAATTTACTGTATCTAACTTTTTTAAAATGAGCAAAACTTGTCCAAAATCTTTAATTAAAAAAGCTGCCAAGTTATTTATTTTATTTGACTTTGTTACATTTGATAATGAGAAAAAAAGTTGATTTACTCATTTGTTCTATGTGATTCTCTTAATACAGTTGTACCTTAGATATAACATCTTTTGATTCCAAGTTTCCTAACTTCATCACAGAAATATTTTTGAAAAAGCTAAAGATCAACATTATACCTTGAAAATATAACTTTATACACCCAACAAACTGCTACATAATCTAATGCTAAATTCACAAGAAGAAAGAAAAATGTAATATAAAAATAATTTCCTTGATGTGATTAAGAATATTTCATTTCCTATAATGGATGGTGTACATTTTCAGTTCTGTCCTTTTGTAAGCTACAATTTAGAACTTACACCTCATTCTTTTATTACATTTATCATTGGACAAAGTTGTGCTTTTTTTTTTTTTTTAAGACTGCTATCTATTTTTATTGAGAGTAATTCTAAACTAGACTTAGTACAAAAACTAGAGATTCAACATAAAAGCATACAAACTAATGCTATTTCCCATTTACCTCTTACTAAAAATGTCCATTTAAGATCTGGCATTTTAAACTTTCACATTACCTCAAATGTTAGCTTATTTTTTTCTTTATCAGAGAAGGGAAACCTCTGACAAACCACATCTCTTAAGTATTCTTCCACAAATTCCATAGTTTGAGCAAATCTCTCTTTAATTTCATCTTTGGAAGTTCCACTGCTGTCATAACTGAAAAGAAAAATAAAATTTAAGTCTTTGGGTTGACACTCAACAGAGATAGTGTGTATGTGTGTGTGTGTGTACATAGATATTTTTATCATGACTTTTTAAATTAGGGAAGTGAGGAACAGCATTTTACCCAAGTCTGCAAAATATTTCATAAATCCAATTTTTCAAAAAGTAGCAATCTTTAAATTACATATTTTAAGAAGGTTGAACTTAAAAATTAGATAGTACTTTGAGGAATCACTACAATGAAAACTGACATTTCAAGAATATTAAATTAAACATTCTTTTAAAATTGAAGTAACATTTATCTCAGCCATAACAGGCAGCTTAGAGCAATGACAGGTATGATACAGAGGAGAAAGAGAGCAATCCTACAATTTACTGGCTTGGTCTCAGTGATCTCACTTATAGACAATAGTTTAGTCTAATCTGTATAAAAGTTAATTAATCATCAAATAATTCCTTTAAAAAATGCCAACTTTTGACAAATATTTAAAAATAAAAATCAATTACAAATCCTAATTTATGAAAATTTCCTGGGATTACATGTTTAGTAATCTTCAAAATGATATTTAAAAATACAGTTCTCTAGTGATTATTTTTTGCCTGAAAAATATTAATGATCCACATTAAAAATGTTCTAATGTAGACATGAGAATGTTGTTTTCAAAATTTGCTTTGATTTTTTTTTCCAGTTTAGATTCAAAAGTTGATCATTAATAAAAACTTGCAATGACAATTTCTATAGAATGATATAATTTTCTAGGCTCACTATTTAAAGCTAAATTACTTTATATTTAACTCTTTTTTGCATATTATTGCTTTATATTTATTCTCTGTGTGTTTTTACATATATATATATGTGTGTGTATATATATATATATATATATATATATATATATATATATATATATGCATACACACATATTTGTGTTGTTTCCCTCTTTAGAACATAATGTATTTGGGAGTGGGGATTATTTCATCCTTTGAACTTGTAACTCCGCCACCTAGCCTGAAATAAAACAGGTCATTAACACATGCTACTTGATTGACTGGTTTTTAAAATGGAAAGACTTCTTCCCACAACCATCTAGAAGCAATCAGGACTCGTAAAGTTTGCCTTTTATTTCTGATTAGAATATATGAGAATAAAAACATGCTCTGGTCTTGAAAGGAAATGGAAGCCAGCTTACTCATCAATCGCTATCTCCGAGGGGATCTCTGACCACAAGCGGGCGTACTTCACGGGAGTAACTTGTTCCTGAGGGTCTCTGTCCACATGCATGTGGAGCATCAATCGACAGAACGATGCTCTCAGATCATAGGGCAAGTTTTCATCAGACATGCATCGAAGAATGAGGTCTACATCAAGTTGGCCAGATATTTCATTGATAGCCAGGTACTGCCGGTCCAAACACATCCTAGCAAACAAGTTCAGCTGATACCTTGTGAAAAAGAGAAGAAAGGACTTTTTCAGAAGTCCTACAAGCCAATGAGCCACAGAAAGTCAATAATTATGATACCAAGTTATTCACTGGATGGAGCGCTGGACCGGGAATCAGGAAGATCCTAGTTCCTCAGACACTTCTTAATTGTGGAATGCTGAGTAAATCACTTAATCTGTCTGATTCAGCTTCCTCAGCTGTAAAATGGGGATAATAATGGTACCTATTGCACAGGGTAGTGAAGATCAAATAAGATATTTGTAAAGCGCACTTAACACAGTGTCTGGCACAAAGCAAATACTATATAACTATCATTAGCAATTATTATTTTTAAAAGCTACTGAATTCTATCCATATAGTTATACCTTTATATGTATGTGTGTGTGTGTATGTGTATATATATATATATATATATATATATATATATATATATATATATATATATATATATATATAATGTGTGTGTGTGTGTGTGTGTGTGTGTGTGTATTGCACACCTTTTCAAATGACTTGAAATCCATTTTCAGCCCCTGCTCCCCCCTGCAAGAAAATTACTGTCACCTGAGTTGTCACTATTAGGAAGGTGCTTTCTTAATATTTTTGGAGCAAATTAACTCACCACAAGAGGGCTGCAACTTGGGAAAACCATAAGTTTCAAATATTGTTGGTAGAAATCTTCTACCAAATTACAAAGTGCACTTTAAAAGAAAATCACACTATTTCACAAAACACATTTCCCCATCAACTCTACCTTCCTTGTTATTTTTTGTAGCACTACCCCCATTGTCTATGGTCTCAACTGTGGATTTATGTATTGAGCTTTATATCCTTTTTTGTTATTTGTGTTGGACTCTGGGCATTTTTTTAATTCCCCAAATTTGAAAAATTTTCAATTGCTACTAACATCCTATACTAAATTCCTGTCCCAAAGGTTCACTGTGATGCAGACGTGAGTTTGGAGTGCCAAAAGGTGGACCAGAGGAATGAAAACTCTGACAGGTCCTTTGCCAAGTTGTAAAGGACTTTTGGTATGAGAATAATGATAGATTCTATAATAGAAACTAACATTTATATAGTGCCTTCTGTGGGCCAGACATTGTGCTAAGTCAGTGGTTCTCAAACTTTTGTTTTCAGTACCTTTATCCTATTAAAAATTATTGAGGATCTCTCCAAAGCGTTTTTGTTTATCTGGGTAATATTTATAGACATTTACCATATTGGAAAGAAAAACTATTTTTGAATTGTAGACCTTCTAAAAGGGTTTCAGAGATCCCCAGGATTCTCTAGACCATACTTTGAGAACCACTGTGCTAAGTACTTTACAATTAATCTCGTTTGATCCTCACAACAACTCTGGGAGATAGGTTCTATTAATTATTATGATTATATTCATTCTTCTCAGATTCTACATCTCATTTACAGATAGTTAAATAACAGAAAGGCTCATCTCTAGGAATCTTTTGTCTGATTCAACTCCAGAAGACCATTTACTAAAATGTACAGGAGTGATGATCTGTATCAGTGGAGGGAGCAGAAAGGCATGAAGATCTCATTAAGTTTTTGAGTAGAACTTGCCTAGCTCTTACATCTTGAGTGATGATCTGAGGTTTGGAGTACTTGGAAGTTCCTGATGTGACAACTAGAACTGCTAAGATCTAGGGAAATCTAATTTAACAATAAATTGAATCTGTGATCATACTGGCAGTGAGCGCTAGAGGCAGAATTTAGATCCAGGTACTCCAAATATGAAACAAATGCTGTCACTTGCACCAGAGTAAGCTGCTACCCCTGTGAATTTTTCCCATTGAAGTTCAAAAACCTTGAAATGTATCCACATGGTGTCTGCTCTGGCCAAGGCACCTGAATTGAAATCTGTCTTCTGACCCTTATTATCTATGGGAAGTTGGGTGATCATCTGACTGAGCTCTAATCAGTTTCCTCTTCTATAAAACTAGAAGTTTGGAGGAGATGGACTCAGGAGGTCCCTTCAAGTCCTTGATTGGTGACTCTAGGATTGCCTTTCTCAAAGCAACTGCATGAAATAGGTAGAAAGGGTATTACTTTTTAACAGAGGAGGTCACAGACCCAAAGAGGTATAACATCATTATCACTGGAAAAGCAACTCTAACCCAAGGCTCATCTGACTACAAGTTCAAAGCTCTTTCTACTATACTACACTATCTCACCTATAAATCAATTCCAAAGTCAAACTTGCTTTGTTTTATTATCATATGATCTATAGAAAAATTTCTGCCTTTACAGAAAGTGAATTGGGAATTCCTGCCTCTGACCCCAGGGCAGGATGCCCATGTCAGAGTCAAAATCCAAGCACTCTAATCACCTGTAGTAACTGAGGACATCTCGGTCTTCCTTTTGCCCTTCTTTAGCATCCTGAGCCAGCTCCCGGACACTCTTACTACGAATCTCTTTGTTGCTGTCTCTCCAAAATAGCCACACTTCCTCCTCATCTTCCCCAGCTTCCAGAGGATTTTCACCAGTGGACACTCCTTCAAACTCAAAACGAGAAAGAACCAACCTAGATAATGAGGAGATAAAAACCCAAGATCATTAATTTAAGCTCTTAGGGCAAGCCACTTTAACTCTGGAGATGTTATAAACTTCATGCTTGGCAACAAAACAGGGTTTTTGCTCTCTTGTGTAAAGTACATTGAATCCCTTTCCCAGGAGCTCAGCCCAGAAAATGATCCAGGCATTTGAAA